>NC_039367.1:152941205-152979088 GCF_003573695.1 Papaver somniferum | reverse complement strand
GGAGCAAGCCCACTGTTGGTTTTGTGTTTGCTTTGGCTCAGCTGGTTTGAAAACGTTTGGTGAAACTGAGTCCAAAATCTCGGCCTAGAATTTGGGTACTCGGCCCACTAACGAGTTAACCTAGCGTGATCGGTTACAAGCTCAGCTGGGTTTAAAAACCCAGAATACAAAATACCAGTCCAAATTAAACAAGCTCACAAAAATTAAATACAAGCCCACAAATTAAACAAACAAGCCCACAAAAATTAATTACAAACCCAACAGAAAATAAAAAGCCCAAAAATTGGCTTTAATATTACAAGCCCACAATTAAAAATTGGAAGCCCACAATTCGGGTTCTCTTAAATGGGTTACCTTTTAAGCACAGCCCAGCTGCTCTGATATTGTTGCAAAAACCCAGTTGGTCTTTGGTTCTTTTCCTTGGTGGCGTCCCAGCAGAGGAAAAAAGGTTCAGAACAGCAGGTTCAACAGCAAATGAAGTGAAGCAGATGCAGATGCAAATGCTATACAGTGAAATGCAAAAATAGCTAATAAAACTACTAGAGAAACAAAGCACCAATCCCCGGCAACGGCGCCAAAAACTTGGTGGGCCCGGAGATGTGTGTAAAATATGAAGAGCAATAAAAACGCGGGCCTACAATAATACCGCAAGTGCACGATCGTCGGTTATAGCTCGTGCAAGTACGGGTCGACCCACAGAGACTGGGGGTGTTTGGAGTTTCTAGCTATTTGGGCTCTAAATTGCTATTGGGCTTCTAATTGTGCTTTGGACTTAGTGGGTTTTTGTATGATTTGGGCCTTAGCTGGAGCTAGGATTTTTAGCTATGAACCTGGGCTTTTAGCCTTTGGTTTCAATGAACTGAACTTGGGCTCAGTGTTGAAGTGAGCTTTGGGCTCAGTTGGCTTGTATGAGGATCTGGGCTTGACAGTGACAGGCCTTAGCTTGGAAAGTGAACTGTGAGCTGGGCTTGATAGAGCTATCAGTTTGGTTTTTGAATGAGTCCACAGTGAACTGGACTGGGATCTTAATGATCAATGCACTTAGGCCACAGTGAGCTTCAATGGACTAATGGGGAGCAAAACAGAGAAACTAGAAGAGCAAAAGATAGCAAAAGAAAGAGAATAAAAGAGAACACAGACAGAGATGAGGAACAGGGAAGAATAGGGAACAATAACTAAGGGATTACAGTGAAACAAACTAACAATGATCATGGGAAAGAAGCAAAAATCAGTGGCAATGAGGCACAAAGGCAGTTAGCCTAAGGCAAGGGAGCAGCAATGAAACAAATGGTAACAGTGGAGGTAAAAGCTAAGGCTTTGAATCCACCCTTGTGACCTAGCCAGATAGTGTAGTTCTAGGTTGAATCCTTAATGGAACTAAGTGACAGTTAAGGCCAACTTAAGATCCTAAGCATACAAAAAGGGAATAGCAAGATAATCAGCTTGCTCAACTGATGTGCTCCTAGTATTGACTGTCTTTTGACAGTACAATCAATCACAAGCACTAGTGAGCACTGATTTCTCCCATTGCTCAATCAATTCAGTGAACTAAGGCTTCTAACCTAACATTCCACTACCTAACAGTCCACTAAAGCTTCATCTGAGCCTCAGCTAGTGAGACTTAGCTCATGACTAACATGCTAACACTAACATACATCATACAAGATAATTGAAACATGAATTCAAAAATTGAACATAAACAGAACATGAACATTACACAGTGAATACCAAGAATAGAACATATACAGAACAGCAAAGTTCTGGACACTGGCTAGTCCAGCATAACCTTTACATCACACCCACAGTCTCCATTTTATACCCAGACACCCAAATTAGGGTTTACATAAAAATTCCCCCAAATCCCCAAATTGAACAGTGAAAAAATTAGGTTTTCTCACCTAATTCGACTAATTTAATCATACCCATGTTGCCACTGTTCTTCCTCATGCTCTCCCTAGCAGTAATTAGGGTTTTCTCGAAAATCCCCAAATTAACTGAAATTAGGGTTTGGGTTTTTTTTCTTACCTTGATGTGACAAATCTCCTCAATTAGCATCGACCCATGTATTCTCTGCTTCTCCTGGTGCCTTTCCCATACCTTGATTTCTTCTCTAGGTCACCTACTTCATCAACCTCTCACGCTTAGGGTTTCAGGGAAGAAACGTGAGAGATTGAGGGAATAGGGGGCTAGATAGTTAGGGGGTGATAATGGGTTGGTAGTTTAGGGATGATGTGAGACAGGTAGAGGTGGTGATGGAGTCAGAGAAGGTGGAGAAGGTGGTGGTGGTTCTGCAACTGTCGGGGTAGGGGAGAAAGAGGAGAAGTCGATGGAGAAGAATGAGGGTCGTTTGGTTAGGGTATAGGTATAGGATACTATTGTGTTGAGCAGGTGTAGAGGATTTTGATGTTTCGCGAAGATGGACCGTAGGATTATAGGATGATGGAATGATCCAACGGCCCGATGGAAATGGATGAGGGGAGACCGTTGGATGACGAGATACATCAAAACTGACGGCGAAGATCGAGGTTAGGTGTTGTAGTGTTAAGCGGAAGTATCGAGATTTGATGCGCAGGCAAAGAAGCGACCGTAGGATCTAAATGTGATCTAATCTGAAGGCTTGGAATTTAGGTACTATGGTGTTTTGCAGGGACTTCAGATTTTGATGAACGATGAAGAAGCGACCATTGGATGATGAGATGGATCCGATCTAACGGCTGAGAATGAAGGAGGGTATGGATATAGAAAATGGGTTTGGGTAAGGGTTTTGGGCCTTGGTTATGCCAAGACCATATCTTCTTTAAGAACAATTCTTCCTTCTTGAGCCCATTCCTAGCTTTTTGGACGTGCGCTCCATTCTTTGCGGCTTCCTTGCGTAATTTCTTCCTGCTTTTCACTACTTTTCTGCTCCGCAAATCATCCAGACTTTATTTGGTACCTAAAAATGCAAAATTAATTAATAAAAATATTTATTCTTGAAAACAAAGAAAATACAGAATATGGGATAAAATGTAGAATTACTGCACAAAATATGAGTTAAATGCCAACAAAAAGGGATAAAATTATACAATATTTGGCACTCATCACCAACTTAATTCCACGGATATGCCTTAATGCCATCATCGCATGTAGCACACGGACCTACAGCTGGGATAAAGGGGGATTTAGCCCAGGTAGTCCTCCCAGTCCACAAGCCAAAAAAAAAAAAATTCTACTCCACCAAGGCTTTTAGACCGGGCCTTACAAGGAAATTTAGCCTTCATGGGTCCGTCCTTGGCATGTAGCATGTTGCATCTTGCCACTTTGGCTTTGTCTTGCCTTTCCCTCAGTGAAGCCTTATTGTGTCGGCCAATAAGATTAATTATCTAGCTAAATATATTTACAGTGTAACGCTACCTTTGCGCTTCACTGGCCCTGCAGGGTGCCACTATCTTAGTGTTTGACGGCCTATACAGTATACCGTTATTATGGCTTCGTAATGCGCCATTACGTCGGAGTACTGAGTTGGCCTGCAACATTGTAATGTGTAATCATTATGTGACACTTGTCATACACGTCATATACCTCCCACACCTAATCCGTTCAACGCCCTAGGTGAACGCGACCCAGTATAAACACTATACTTGTCATAACTTCGCTGTTTGCACTTTCAGAACCTTTTCTGAAATTCAGCAATCATTGCTGGATTTCGCACTATGCCAACTTTTCATGCCTTAGCATTAACATCACTTAGCTTTATTGCTTTGCCATTGATCTCATATATTTGAGCTATTTATCGGTGTCGAGCTCTACGCTTACGCGGCTACTCAAATCATGCATCAATACCCAAACCTGAAATTATTCTTAGCCAATTCTCTTTAGGACTGAATTTCTTCTTGAATCATTTACGCCTAAATGTACGCATAGAATGATTCTTCTCCAACTGATCACATTGATCACTACCATTCGCCTCCCGACTTTTCCTTTTTCATCCTAACTCGACATGAGAAGGACTTACAAACGACTTGGCTTCATTTTCAATCAGTTTTTTCGGCACCTACCTTGAACTAAAGTTCTCCATGCCCTCATTAGGCACATCATAAAGTGAACAGGGGTTATGTTCGCATAAGACACCCGAATTTAACACTTCATGCCTCGCCAAACTCAGATTATGCAAACATCATTCAATAACTCATTTCTCTGAATGTGGCCACTAAGTATAAACTCTTCATACTTATGCCATTTTGCATACCCGAACTGGAATGGGAAGTTTTCTTTGCCTAACTCGCTAAACCAAAACTATTGAGTTGCACATCCCATCTACGCAACTGTGACTAACTATCTTTTGGGACATAACATAGATAACCCTTTATATGTTCATATGACATTCCTTCAAAGCTAACAGATCTCCAACTATTACTTTGAACTGCATTGTTGCATTATCTGGAAAGTATGTGTTTTTGTCTTGGCCATGATTTCTACCCAACCCATGCTTGTTGATGATGTGATTTCTAACTTGTTGCATTTCTTGCACTGTCGCCGCCCATCTGCTATCGTGCCATTTTGCAATCCCCAAATAGCAACATCACTTTTACATCAACTAGGACCATTGTCCTATGCTTTGCTTATTAACTTTCGACTTGTCTTGCTATTGCATACATTGGGCTAAGTATGCTACTGCAACATCTCCTCATGAACTAACTTTACATCGTAAATAAAGAGGAAAGACTTTATAAATTAAAACACCTTCATTCATTATTGTTCTTACATAACAAAACCATGTACCATTACATGATTGATCCACCGGTCACTTTTGGAAAGATAAAACTTCATTAACAAAGTAACTTGCTTACACCAAAGCAAAGTATATACAAACTTGAAGACTCAAATAAAAGTCTGTACAACCAAACTCTAGACACAAAGTTTGCAACAACCAACAACTAAAGCTACATAAAACAGAAAAAGCGGGGGTCTAACAACCACACCCAATATTTCGCTTAGCAATATGTATGGACAAACTCCAATATACTTTTAAGAGAATCAACTAGACAGTAAGACTCAATCTTAATAAAAATATATCAAAGAGTTATATCTCACTTTCTCGGTTCAATACTCACTCAAGGAAATAGAAATCTGCGAGTCTAATTGAATACAAGAGAAACTACTTGAACGGTACCAAAGACCAATGTTCAAGGATCAATCAATTTCAATCAACAACCAAAGGTTGGATTTCCCAATTGATCGATTCAATGCACAACCTGTGATATTTCAATATATTGTATAACAAAATATAATGCGGAAAAGAAATAACACAAACACTAGAAGTTTTGTTAACAAGGAACCCGCAAACGCAGAAAAACCCCGGGACCTAGTCCAGATTGAACACACATTGTATTAAGCCGCTACAGACACTAGCCTACTACAAAATAACTTTGGTTTAGACTGTAGTTGAACCCAAATCAATCTCACACTGATCCAAGGTACAGTTGCGCTCCTTACGTCTCTGACCCCAGCAGGATACTACGCACTTGATTCCTTTAGCTGATCTCTTCCACAACTAAGATTTGCTACGACCCAAAGTCTAAGACTTTAATAAAAAAAATCTGTATCACATAGAAAAGTCTACGGTAATAGATAAATGATAAGTGCATAATTCATATGATTTTAGTATCCATTTCATACTTGTTTAAGCTATTATTCTTGCATATATTCGTTATTGCTCTTGTTTTCTCTGATTTGCCTCTAATAGGTGAATCATCCACAAAGGAGCTACAAAGTGCTGAAAAAAGCTAAGAAGAGAAGTATTCCAAGTATCCAAGTGCCCAAGTGATAGACGCATTTATGTGTCTATTTTGTTCTCAACGTTTTGTATTGTTAGACTCGATTAAATACTTATTGTGTTATTTTATGTTTTTGTAGATGTTTTTGGAAAAATAAGCTCTTGCGGCGAAATTCGGCTCGAAAAACTACTAAAGGCACCCCAGAAAAAGTGTTAAAAGGCACCCTCACTTTGGATTATAGCACCCCCAGGCGCCCCAGCTGTTAAAGGCGCCCATATTTTGAATAGGGGGCACTTCTTCTTCACGGTTTAAAAATGAAATTTTGACGGAAAGAAATATACAGCAGCAGCGATATTTCTGGGGAAGATTTTAACAAGTTATGTTGGAGATTCTCAAAGGATTTGGACTTGATGTATCCTGTTTCGGTAAAACAGGATTGATATATGGTTTTGAAGAGTAAAACAAGGGAATATTTCTTTCCTTTTATAGAACAGAGGAGGTGGAAATACTATCGAAATCTTGTGGAGATTTTCGTCGGAGATTTTCAACAGTATTGATTGGGAATGATTTGACACACCGAAGTAGGATTGCTGACTAGTTTTTAATCGACAAAATAGAAGATTTTCGTGTATATTTGAGTCAACAGGGAAAGAATAATATCTCGAAGATTTGATGTTATCTGCAAGTTAATGCAGTATATAGGAATATAAAATCCCCTGGGATTCGTATCTATCAGTTTAGGGAAGTTCTGAAAGATTTTGACATCTCTTCTACGTGTGAAAATAAAGATAAAATACTTGGGAGATACTTTATTAATCGTCAGAAGATGTGAGTATTAACTCGAGAGATATCCATCTGTTGGGTATAAATAGGTGATGGGGGACACACAAAAGGGAATGGAGAGTTAGGGGAAGAAACAGAGCGTATAATAGAAAGGTGCATAGAGTTTTTCTGTTTTATAATATTTTCACCTCTTGTAAGCACTTTTGAGCAATGAAAAATTATTCTGAGTGTGTTTTCACCATGTGGAGCTAAATCCCATCACTGGGACGACGGAGGAAGCAACTTTTCATGATTGTGGTAAATGAATTAATTATTTTATTGACTATTTGCATTGATTTAATTGCTTTATGATTTTTATTAATTATTTGTTATTTTGTTAGATGTCGCATGCTTAGTTCTAAATGCTTTAGATGCGTCATGCTTTTAACTTACAAATAATATTTTACGAAATTTATTTTTGGCAAAGAACTAGAGTCACAACTTCTTTTATTTGAGCTATATTGTCTAGAGTTAATGACTGAACCATAACAATATGAAAAGTAGTGGAATCCCGCGTCTCAGTGTCTCTTCATCTTGTCACAAAATTGTGTGTATATATTTTTCCTTATTTTCTTTATTAAGTCTTAAAACAAATTCTCAACAAATCTGAGTGAACGAATCATCTTACTACAACTCAATTGAAAATATAACCATTTTGGCGCCGCCGACACGGATTTGTTTATAAGTTTGTTTTTAGGTTTTCTTTTTATTATTTTTGTTCTTTTTTATGCGTTTTGGTATTTCTTATTTTCTTTCAGGTTTGGAGCTAAGCTAAAGAAAAAGAAAAAGTGTTGAAAATAAAAGCGAAGCTAAAGAAGGAAACAAAGAAGGGATCCAAAAGAAGTAAAAAAGAAGATTTTGTATATAGTTAATTTATTTTTATTTTATTTTTAGAAACTGTATATAGGATTTTTTTTTGTAATTCTTATTTTTATTTTTGGACTTTTTAATTTTCGGACATTTTTATTTTTTGGACATTTAGACATTATTTTTTTAAAACCCTACGGAAGGGTAGTTTTAAATAAACTGCACAGAGAAGGACGGCGATTACGATATCGCCTCGGCCCCCCGGGTTCGTACATGACATAGGAGTCGTGGCCCGAGTCGACTTCAACGGTTCATCCCCCGTCTGGAATTGGAGGTAAGAGTTCTAAACACCCGCGAATCCCCTGTCAGCGGGTTTACTGGATGATTTTGTATGCATATATGTTGAGGACCTGAAATCGGATTTAATTATTAGTAAAGGGCAAGGCCTGGCCAAATCAAGATAAGGACTCGGATTTCATCACTGTTTCCTTCTTGCCCGCCTTAGGAACACGTAACCTACGCGAACCTAAGATTAAAATACTGACTAGAACGAGACCGATAGGGTAACGAGTTTAATAGGGAAGTCATTCAAAAAATAATGGTTATTCTTTTAAGCATTCTTCAAAGTTCATGATGGTTTCTGTGAGTTGAATGCGTGACTGCGCCGCCTTGTAATACGGTGAGGCCTTGGGTGTCAAAGCTCCACGCAACTTCCCTCGCCTCTATTCAACTTACTTTGACTCAGATTGATTCCATAGGGGTTTTCTTAAATTGTAACGAATTCCCTTTCGAAGGATTAGAAGCTGGTCTAGAAACAATCTAAGTGGAGCCATCATGCTTTTTGTTTGCTAGATAAAATAGGCTTGTTGTGGTCGAGTCAGCCTTCTTTGTGTTTGTTTAGAATTCCCTTGCATTTAGGATGTCGAACTGGTATTATAATAGCCAATACAATGAGTATCCGACTGAGCAGCTTGGACATTATCCTTTTTATGACCATAGTGTGAATAGTGATTGGGAACGCGAAACTTTTGAAGGTTATGGGTTATACCATCGTTAGCCCAATTACTATCCACATGCACACCGGTCATACGAGCAAGAAGACTATAGCATTAGTTCCTCGTCTTTGGAGGATGCAATCAAACTATTGAAAAGTAGTCCTTTTTATGATCCTTCTGATAATTCCTCTTTACTAGAGTCAACACATAAATTAGCTGAGTCGACACGTAAGTTAGCAGAAATGAATAACTTAGTTTTTGACGAAAGAGAACTTTCTATAAAGGAATCCCTCAAGATGATGGCTGAGACGAACGAAAGACTTGCTCGAAATAATCTTACTTTCCAATATAGTGTTTCCAATAATACCCTTAAAAATGAGGATAATTATTTTCATAATCAAGATGACGAGGTTAGAATTGGTAACACTACTTGTTTTGATGAGGTTCGATCATTTTCATGTTATTATAATGATGATTATGATGAGGATAGTATCGATGACGAACATGAAATATGTAGGCATAGTGATCAGGAATTTGTTACTCCAAATAAGCTTTACGATGATAATATTATTTCTAGTTCAAATCCAAATAATTTTTATAATTATTCACCTATTCAAAAGGACGAGGATTTGACTAGAGGTACCCCCGTTTTAGATGATGTAGTATTTCCTGTCTACGAAGCCGATGATAGTTTTGAGGAACGAGTTTATTCTGAGAATATTGTTTTAGAGTCTAGAAATTTAGAAACATTAGACTTAGAAAAAGAAAATGAACTCGTAGAAATGAGTGAGGATGAACCCGACTTAGAAGAATCAATTGACCATTTTCGGGAATCCGATGACCTAGAAATTAGGGAAGTTGTGACTAGTCTTTCTAGAGACACAGAAAACTCTAAGTTTGCGGGTGATTATCATTCTCCGTGTGCTTTAACTCTCACTACACCAAATCAAGGTTTTCCTTATGAAAAATAAGTGTTACCAAAATATAGAAGCTAATTTCCCTAACTAAGAAAAATGGTTATCCAAATGCAGTTATATAATGTGTTAGTATTTTATCTAACTCTTTTAGTCCATAAGGAAATTAAATATGCTAACACTCCAATTTCATTACTAGGTTTATCCTAACTATTGACATTTTACTCTTCTTATTTATTTTGTAATGTCAAAATTGTGTTATAATCTTTGCTAACTATTTGTATAACTGTTGAATTAACGAATAAAGAGATGACATGTATCCTACTTTTCCACCTGGAATTTTCAGGTTCCGGCCCCCTGGAATTTTCAGGTAACGATATTCACAAATCAGATTCTGTAACTAGAAATTTATAACTATTTTTTCTGTGAAACTAATATATTCATATTCATATCTAGTTCGTTTAAAACCAAAACCGGTAATTTACAAAGACACCATCCACTGAATTAGGATGCTGATACAATTTAGAAAAAAAAACCAAAAAAAAACCTACTTCTTAGTTATACTTGTCCACTGTAAATATTACACATACATCAGACAACAAATATACACCACTTGGATAGAGTTGGGAGCAACAAGTTCTGAGTTTGAGCAACAGGAGCGGTATTTGTGCAGCTTCTTAACATCACCAGTAGTAGGCGCAGACTTACAAGTATCCTTCAATGCATAAACTGCAGTTGCATCATATGGGATTCATGGACACAGCGTAACCAGTACTGTCTACAAAAGACCATGTATTTCATAAACTGAATGAGAAGTCTACATTATGGGTATGTGTTGGAAGTAACGAAATAAACATACGAAGAATTCCAGATTATAAACAAAAGGTTGGGGAGACAATTACCTTGCCACATGCCTTGTCGAATACACAGACCATTTCAAGCACATATGTTCTACACCTCTTTCCTAAGTTATATGTAGTACAATTGCATCAGTATTCTTGTTTATAACATATGCTCTACTATGCTTCAAAATAAAAACAACAATCTCATTTACAAGCGGGCAACTCGATGCATGGTATTTTACAATAGAGAACCATCAACTCATACCATTATCATTCAATAATAAATTCATATTCTTAACAAATGTATCCACTTACAAGCACATCAATAAGATGAGATAATTGTATGTGGATAACCACAAGAGTTTCAAACATAATTATAATTAACAGGAATTAGAAATAAAGATGAGTTATTTGTACATCTTGCATGTCCGAAATAAAGATATATCGGTACTGACCCAATATTATCTAATACCTAAAGAAATATATTAGAGTTTCATCATAACTTCACCTTGTAAAGCATTTTTAGAAGTCACTCTACCGTCCACTTCAATCCATGGGTTCTCCCCTGCATATGCACATCTAAGAAATGCCATAAACCAACAACTGACATTCAACTTACAAACAAAATGAAGACATAATAAAATGTAGTAACAGCTTTTCCCTCTTAATACCTTCACAACACCCAATCTGCTCAAGTCAGAGTTCTTTTGGACTTCTGATTCACAGGAATCGGACACTTAGCAAAGAACATCACACCATTTTTTACAGAATTAAGATGTTGTTGGATACTTGGATCTCGTTCCTGTTTCAAACCCCAAAATATTATAAACTGAATACTATTCATTGACAAAGAAAAAGAAAAACATGATGAAATGGTTTTGCATTAAGCTTTACCAAGTGATAATAAAAAGCTCATCCATACTGATTCCACGTGGTGGACAATGTCTACAAACCACAAATTAAAGAATAAAATCAGCAAACTGAGCTTTACGACAGTGTTTTGCAAAGGGGGTGTAAATGTATCAGACCCGAACAGAAACAACATGGTAGTATCCTGACTAGAGTTCCATCTGTATGCATTTCATCAATTATTTGGAAAAATCAACAAGAAAAAACATCAAAACCATATGAAATTGGTTATTCAAAGACAAACAGAAATTCTATAAGTTTGAATAGATAAATCAGACCGGTATTTACTTAAATCTAGGAAGCCAATGATCATCTTCACTAACAGAGTAAGAAAATCCCCAAATTGAAAAACCCTAGTTTAATATCGAGATGAAAAAAACAAATACAAAGAAAAATTGAACATCTATTGCAACAAAGAATATAGATAGCGTTAGGGTTCATGAAACTATACATTTTTGAAGCTCCAATAGGCTTCTTCTTGTTCATTAATTCTTCTTTTGCCTGAGAAAGAGTAATGCACAAACCATTTTAGACCAAAATCAAACAAGATCATCAAAAATAACAACAAATTAAGCTCGGGGATTATACCTCAATCGTTGTCTAATAGATCGAAGAACAATTATTATCACAGAAAAAGTTTTTTTTTTCATTTCAGGGACAATATCAAATTTTTGGGGTTATGAATGTTTCAATTAGAGGATTTTTTTCGATTTCGGATTGGTTTTTGATTCACGGATTAGCAAGGATTCAAAGATTTTTAGGGTTATGAACACGGATTTGTTATGAGGGTTTTGGTTAAGGCGGAGTTAGAGAGGAGAGAACATACCGAGAAAGAGAAAGGAAAGCAGCGAAAGAGAAAGGTGAGAGGAGAAAAAAAGTTTAGGATTTTGTATAAAAAACTTTGGACGTTGGATTCCTCCTCATACGGATTGTGGTGATTTATCAACGGTAGACAATTGGTTTTGGACTCTCCTACGGATTGAGACAGTGTGTTTCTTTAGAACACAAGTGTGTTTCTTTAGAACACAAGTGTGTTTCTTTTGAACCTTCGTAATACCAAAATCCAAAGTTTCGTATTTCGAAATACTCTCATTTTTGGTAGCAATGTAGAGTTTTATAGGAGACACATGTCACCAAAATATTATCTTCAAATTAATCGTCGTTTAGATGTTTTTGAGAAAAAAGGTTCCACCATATCAAGATTATGTCATTATAACCATGACACGAATCATACCCCTACATATAAATCAGAATAAATTTAGATATTGTCATCGACCTTCTGACTATATAAATCCGAAAAATATATAAGAATGAATCAAAAGAATCAAAATGAAATCAAAACGGTTACTCTCTATCGATTAGTCAAAATTTCAAAACTTAATGACGATAGATTAAGGGTTTCGTTAAAGATTCAGAATTATAAGTGGAAGAGGTCAATAAGAAATCTGACAAACATTGGTAAGTTTAGTGCTCAGGTGTATGTTCCGACATAGTAGGAGATGACATTGAAGATTATATGAAAAATATTGGTAGGTTTATGATTCTGATGAAGATTCTGAGTTAGTGGAAGAAGAGATTAGTTAGGATAATATAACATATATTAGTATATTTAAAGCTTCAATGAAGTTTCCGACTTAGTCGAAGAGGTCAGTAAGGATAATATGAACAATATCGGTAGATTTAGGATTATGATTTAGTAGAGGAGGTCATTAAGGATAATATGAAAAAAACTTGTCAGTTTATAGCTCCAGTGAAGATTCTATACTTGGTGGAAGAGGTCATTAAGGGTAATCTGAGAAACATCTGTAGGTTTAGAGCCAGGTGAAGATTTCAACTCGGTAGAAGAGTTTTTTTTTCTCAACTTAGTAAAAAAAAATTCCTCTTCCTCAACTTAGTAAATGAACTGAAGATTGTCCCGGAAAATTCTCTTCCTCAACTTAGTAAATGTTTTTTCCTTCTAAACCAAATTTTTTGCTGCTGATATAATTATCGACATTTGACTTGGTAAAAATTCCGAAGAATGTGATCAGGGAGTCAATTTAAATTCTAATTAGAAGTTCATATTTTGTACTTGTGAAATTTGACGAACAAAAATCGATCTTCTGAAAATGAATTATAACGAACAAAGATTGACATTAGATTGAACACTCGTATGAATATAGTAATTTTCACTTACAACGAACTAAAGATTATATCGATTGAACGCTCGTTTGAAGATTGTAATTTTAACATGCAGCAAACGGAGGATTATCTTGGTAGATTGTTCAACATTCTGAGTTCCGAGAATGGGTTGATCGAAAATTCGAGTTTCGAGAATAAACTGATCGAGATTATGACATTGGAGATTGAACATTCGAAAGAGGATATATTATTGACTTGACATCGAACTAATGAACTTACTACGAACGAGACGCCACATTAAATCAAAAGTGACGAAGATCATGAAGTAGATCTTAATTCTAATGGGAGGATTTATAATTACGATGTAGATCTTCAGTCACAGATTTACCCGTTATACACACCATCCTGTCGGATATTTTCAGATGCACTTAATCTATTTTCTATGATATGTTTGGAATTTGATTAACTCTCTAAGACACTTGTAAGACATATTTGATCACAATCACTTGTGATTGAATCCCGAGTCCCCATAAATGAATCAGAAATTTTAAAAAATTCTAACATCAGAAAATAAACACTCACTCAAAGATAGAAATTGAACAGTCGTTTAAATATGTAAATATGAACCAGACGTGATTCGAACACGCATCTTCCGACGTGAAGTCGGACGTGCTACCATTGCACCACTAGTTCTGCTTATATTCTGGATGTGGGTTTCAACATTTCTCAGGATTTTAAACAAAGTTATACAGATAGAGGTTGCAGAAAGTTGATAAATGGAGCAATACTTGTAGACATACAGTGTTATTCCAAACTGAGACTAAGACCAATAATTGTAGACATACCTGTGACTTGTACATGCATATCCAGATACAAACAGTTTAAACAAACCTTATGAGTTTTCTAGCAAGTGATATCTGAACTGCTCACCTTCCCTTGGGGTTTAACCCTTAGCGGAACCAATGAAGATTCATATCTTCTGCAAGCACGTCCTGGTCACAGAGGTTTCGAACAATTTCAGGGAATAACTTCATCAGCTTGGCATACATAAATTTGTTTCAAAATTTATCATTCATTTTACAAAACCATGTATCATTCATTCCATGCACAAATTTTGTCTTTTCTCGTTTAGCATCTCATTTCCAACTACAACCAATTTAATCCAGTTGCACCTAAAACCCATAAGATGTCAAAATAAAACTATGTCCAAATTACGCCAATTGGCATGGACTTACAATCATCATTACCAGCAACTTTATCTTTCCTATAACTTCCTGCAAATAAACAATGACTGCTCTGGAACCGAGAACATTCAAAAATTAGTGCGAAGTTTGGTAACTAGGAACTTGAAGATAATTTCCAGTAACAACACCAGAGAGAAATGAAAACAGAGTTGATGGTTTCTTGCACAAAAGGATTCCAGCATTACACAGGTACTGTTGTACATATGTTAATGCTTGCCTGTACAAGTGATAAATATAAATGACGGAAATCAAATAGAGATGCGAGACAAGAAGTGAAACAGAGTTGCAAGTCTGGAATCAGTAAAGAAGGAAAAGTACAGTGTGACATGATTCATTCGATTATGTTCAGGACTGAAAGCTTCTTAAAGGTGTTCTATAGTACATTTGGAAACAACTAAAAGAACCTACAAAAGAATAAAAACAAACCATGACACCTGACATCATAAATGGCTTTGCAAGGGTTTCTAAAGAACAACTCCCTTTCCAATTTAAAATCCCAAGCATTAACATCCTCGAACAATATCTATTGGCCACTATGGTCTTTTCTTATAATAAAAACCCTTATGATAAGAAACCTTAAACTCATTGAGATTTTAATTTTTTTTTAATAACCCACCTCAATTGATAAAGAGAACCCATGCTGACACCAAGCAAGCTTGCCACATTTTCAGATGCAACAAGTAAATGTGCAGACCCCATACTAACCTCAACCAAACTTACTCCCAAACTAGCCTCTTAACTAACCTTAAGCAAACTAAGAGGCTGTAATTTGTTATCCAGTATTCCCACTTTAAAGTCTAGAACGACCAGTCAGCACAGAGGTCGGAAGGGATGTTAGAGAACAATAAAAACGGATTATTGAGGAAACTATGGACCTACACAAACAACAGTCATTTAGAACTATTGCACATCGTTCAAAATTCTGGATACAAGAATATCCACTACAAATATGATGGCCTTTTCACCTAGATAAATATCATAAGACAAACAAAAAATCAGAGAAATAATGTTGCACCTTTGATTTATTCAATCTGGATTTGTACTCTGCGCACCAAGCTAAAGCCAGAGCTAGCTCCCTGCTTTGAAGAGCATCAATGACCTTCTTTGCAGCGCAGAAGACATTGATTTCAACAAGATCCTGTAAGAGATTTTAGGTAAGTATCTTTAACAGAAAATTTAAATGAGATGCAATGTAATACTCTATGTGAATCTTTTTCCATGTCCAAAACCGATATCCCCATGCACGCATAATGATATTTAATATGAATGAAATATATGCTGATAAAAGCATTACAATTAGATCCACTGCTAGACAATGCAGGATATCCTTCATTACCGACCACGACTACAATTGGCTTCATTACACAGAGTTGTACGTCTAAGTATAAATTAATATTTTGATGTTGCACCATATTCACATCATCCACTCTACATGGCTTCAACCACGGCACATTGTACTGGATGAATTAAAATTACAAGTAATGGTCTAATGGGACACTAAAAACATTCTTTGTGTATACCCTAGTCATCTAATTATTCACCTGAAACGGTTGTGCTTGAATTTTTTTTTTTTCTTTCTAGTTAAAATTAGCTTTTACCCCTCAGTAACCACTGCATGATCAACTCAAATCTTCCAAATAGCTTAAGAATCACGACTTCAACAACTTTATCTAACATTAATCTATCTAAGCAATCACAGTTTTGAGCGGATCTTAAGAAAAACTACCACAGAAAAATAGATGGAATCAAACCCACATTATAAAAGGACCTAATTTAATCATGTTTCAACATGCACCAAACCAATTTCAAAGTAATCAAAAACCGCATATCTCAAACGAAAACAAAAAAGAAATTGAGATACATACCGCAATTTAGGTCAGAGAGTTTTAGTATGTCACGAGAGTTACGATCGAAAGAAGAAGGAAGAAATTGAACCTTTCGATTGCCCCTGGTCGTAGGGATAACACAAAATCAATGGTAAAACGGATTATATCAATAAGGGAATCGAAACCATAGGGAAAATTTGATCGAGATTGAGTCTGTTTCTTTCAATTGATTGCAAAAGGAAAGCTTAGAGTGGTTTTTTCTGGAGCGCAGGCTTTGATTCAACTGATTTCAAACCAAAGTTCTCATTAGGTTTTCTTTCGACCATTTGTTCTTTCTTGTATAGGCACCAGTAATATTTTTTTGGTTCTATCGAGTGTGGACCGTGGACGCTGGACCCATTGGCTCTTGGACTGAAATTTTGGTTAAAAATGGAACTAAACTTTGGTTCCCGCACCCATTGGTTCTTGGAATTAAGTTATTCTAGGGTTCTAGAATTGTCAATCGGTTCCAGGCAAGAGATTTAAGAAACTTAGAAATTCATTTTATTTTTCTAGTTATTCAAAAAAAATCAATGTGTGAGATATGTGAAAGTGTGTTATAAATGAAATTGTAAACAGTTATAAAGATGGGGTTGATTTTAGGATACATGTAGTTATGGGTAGAAATATTGATATTAGTTATTTAGTAGAGATGTGTTAGTTTTGTATAACTAATGAACTCACACTTTGGAATAGTTATTTAGTTTTTATAAGTTAATTCCTAATTGTAATAACTATTGGTTAATTTGCTAACGCTTTATAAGGGTTACTAGAATTATAATGGATCATTTGTGTTACCATAAAAAAATTAGTTAGAAAGCACATTGTTAGTAAAACCTTGATTTGGTGTAGTGTCTTAAAAAGTTCTCTCGTGTAGGACTTGACATTTGTGCCTCAACCATCTTACAAGATTATCTTCATATACATTTTACCGAACCTAATGATGTCCAGAAAGAAGCTCAGTTGTTAGAAACCCATCCTCTGGTTGATGTGGTTTACCCGGGCGATAATACCCAAATTGACTTTGTTTTCCCGCCAAAAAATTTTCTCCCAATTGTGGGAACTTATGATTTTCAGATGTGTCGGTTATTAAGTTTTGAGACTGAACCTAATTACTTTAGGAGAATAGGGTCGACACATTTTCTTATGGAAGACCACCTCTTTCATTGTGGTCAGCTGTGTGAGTCAAATCTGATTGACTTAGAGGATCCCCGGTTATTCAGGCTTTTGTTATGCGCTTCTAAGTTCTTACTTGAGTATTTCCAGACTCTTCAGCCTGATATTCAGAATGCCTTTGAGGAAGTCCAGCCTATGAAAGCATTTTATTTAGACCCTTTTATAGAGCCTGAACCTGAGCCACAACTAGAGATAGTTGTCTTAAAAAAAGTTAAATAAGGGTATGTTCGGTATCTTCTTGGTCTGTTGCAGTTTCCTCTTCTTGTGGTTAGCACTTTTGATCCAGATGACCCACAATTATTCCGGCTACTTCTATATGATTCTATGAGGTGACTAATTCCTTCCGATGTCTGGCTGAATACTTTAAACTTAGCACTTATTGGGAGGTAACCCAATCTCATGCAACATGGTAATATCTTTCCTTCACCCTTTTGCTTCAAATGGTAACAGTTTCTCCTTGTTCATAGGCTTTTAATTTTATCTTTAGAACATTGAGGACAATGTTAGATTTAAGTTTCGGGGTATGGGAGAAACTTTTTAGTTGCATTTTTGAAACTTCTAGTGTCATATGTTATCCGGTTAGCTAAGTTTATATACTGTTTCTCACCGAAAAGATAGAAATTGGAATGCTAGGGATAACAACTTATTGCGACATTAGAGAAAAAGACATTGAGATCTTTGAAATTCAGGAGAGAACTTGAAATTCAGTAGAATCTTATCATCATCAACAAGCGGAGTGACATCAAAATATATGAAGAAAGTTGAAGACGTTTTAGGTTTAGAAGCAACAATAGAAAAGAATAATTCAAAAAATCAAAGTTGAAGTTATAAAAGCAAATGATATAAGTTGTTAGAATCCATGATACCAAGACATCACAAGTTGCGAAGATCCAAGTTTTGAAAGTACTTCTCTCATGGCCATGTAAATTGTTGTCTTGTAATTTTTTTGCATTCAAAAAAAAAAATCATCATTAAGTTTTGTTCAATAAGGCCATAAGGAAGTAGAAATCTATAAAGAAGTTTCAAGCAAGAAATTAAAGAGAAGAGTTAATTGTCAAGGTTCTATGAGGTTCGAGAGTTTATCATCAACAGTTGAAACCGAAGAAGACGTTGTTTCTACTTAGCACTATGAGAGAGTCGAAGAAAGACACATTTGGTTGCTTTGTTAGTCCGCTTTCAATCTGGCACAAGATCTTTCTAGCACTAGTTTAACTCATCACACGTAATTAGTCCAGCTGTGTAGCAGATGTCCCTCTCATCTTTATCTCTCTCCTAATCTTATCCAGCTGTAAAGCAGGGAACGCATCTTACAATGTTTATCTAGCTGTGTAGCGGATATCTCTTTATCTAGCAGTGTTGCGGATGTGTCTCCCCTTTTCTTCAGTCATCTTTAGAGCTGACACCTTTAATTTCTCTGGCATTCTAGTTACTTGGAGATAGGTATAGAATATGTATGTCCTCATAGCTCTTTGGATACTTGTGACCAATTAGAAGTAATGGTTTTGTGGGTACACCTCTGGTAAACCCTCCCGAGATTAACTCGGTTTTATTTTTTTATTGGTTTTGCTCGAGGACTAACAAATAATAAATTTGGGGTATTTGATAGACGCATTATGTGTCTATTTTGTTCTCAATGTTCTGTATTGTTAGACTTGATTAAATACTTATTGTGTTATTTTATGTTTTTGTAGATGTTTTTGGAAAAAATAAGCTCTTGCGGAGAAATTCGGATCGAAAAACTACTAAAGGCACCCCAGAAAAAGTGTTAAAAGGCACCCTCATTTTGGATTAGGGCACCCCCAGGCGCCACAGCTGTTAAAGGCGCCCATATTTTGGATAGGGGGTACTTCTTCTTCACGGTTTAAAAATGAAATTTTGGCGGAAACAAATATATAGCAGCAGCGATATTTCTGGGGAAGATTTTAACGAGTTCTGTTGGAGATTCTCAAAGGATTTGGACTTGATGTATCCTGTTTCGGTAAAACAGGATTGGTATATGGTTTTGAAGAGTAAAACAAGGGAAAATTTCTTTCCTTTTATAGAACAGAGAAGGTGGAAATACTATCGAAATCTTGTGGAGATTTTTGTCGGAGATTTTCAACAGTATTGATTGGGAATGATTTGACACACCGAAGTAGGATTGCTGACTAGTTTTTGATCGACAAAATAGAAGATTTTCGTGTATATTTGAGTCAACAGGGAAAGAATAATATCTCGAAGATTTGTTATTATCTGCAAGTTAATGCAGTATATGGGAATATAAAATCCCCTGGGATTCGTATCTATCAGTTTAGGGAAGTTCTGAAAGATTTTGACATCTCTTCTACGTGTGAAAATAAAGATAAAATACTTGGGAGATACTTTATTAATCGTCAGAATATGTGAGCATTAACTCGAGATATATCCATCTGTTGGGTATAAATAGGTGATGGGGGACACACAAAAGGGAATGGAGAGTTAGGGGAAGAAACAGAGCGTATAATAGAAAGGTGCAGAGATTTTTTCTGTTTTATAATATTTTCACCTCTTGTAAGCACTTTTGAGCAATGAAAAATTATTCTGAGTGTGTTTTCACCATGTGGAGCTAAACCCCATCACTGGGACGACGGAGGAAGCAACTTTTCATGATTGTGGTAAATGAATTAATTCTTTTATTGACTATTTGCATTGATTTAATTGCTTTATGATTTCTATTAATTATTTGTTATTTTGTTAGATGTCGCATGCTTAGTTCTAAATGCTTTAGATGCGTCATGCTTTTAACTTACAAATAATATGTTACGAAATCTATTTTTTGCAAAGAACTAGAGTCACAACTTCTTTTGTTTGAGATATATTGTCTAGAGTTAATGACTGAACCATAACAATATGAAAAGTAGTGGAATCCCGCGTCTCTTCATCTTGTGACAAATTGTGTGTATATATTTTTCCTTATTTTCTTTATTAAGTCTTAAAACAAATTCTCAACAAATCAGAGTGGACGAATCATCTTACTACAACTCAATTGAAAATATAACCACCAAGTCCAAGAGTTGCGGAAGAAGTGCGACGAAAAGGAGCAAAACGCTCAATATCAAGAGAAGGGACAAAGACCGATATTAACTCATTCAAATTAATGATTTCTCATCACCATATTGAAGATAATTGAAATACAAAAAGAATGCAAAAAGAATGAGGTCATTCCGAGTTCGGATGAAGAAGTTGTGGCCAAAATAGTTTTATTGAAAACCGAAGATAGTGCAGTCCGCGAACTGGGTTTGCGGACCGGGTTCACAGACTTAATTCCGAAAATATCTGCTGGATTTTGAAGTTTGCGGACCGGGTTCGTGAACTTATCAAATGGGAAACGTGTATTTACACTTTGAAAAGCCTAGGGGCACGTTTGGACTCGTTATTTCGTTATTTCGGCTCAGGTTCTTGAACCTAACTAAATACTTGGATACCAAGTAATGTAAACCTATAAAAAGGTATTAGGTCATGTAGAAATATATCATATCGAATCTCATATCACAAGTTCTACGTCAAAACCTAGGGTTTACCCCTTTAGGGGGAAACCACCATGATTCATCTTCTTTGTAATATGAGTAGCTAAATCCTTTGTTAATTAAGGATGAATTCAATGTTCTAAGCGTGAAGCTTTATTAATAATACAAGTCTATTTGAGGTTTTAATCATCATTTTTTGTTTTCATTATATCTAGGGTTTATGATTGATTCTTAGATTAGTTTGGAGTGCACGCTAGATTAGTCTATTAATCATTCTATTGCTAGTAGCGAGTTGAACGATCCGTAATTGCCGTGCATCTCCTACACAAGTAGAAAACATGAGACCTTGCAGAGGGATTCTGTAAAGCAATCGCGTGTGGAAACAACACCAGTAAGTGAACCGAGCGTACTGAGTTTAACTACTGGAATGAAACCTAAATTCACAAACCCTAAAGCGTTCATTGAGTTACACCTTGTAAGCGTACCTCAAGGAGGATCAGTTGAATAGAATACGGTGACTAAGTGTACCTGTTATCCGGTGATACAAGGAGTTTTGGGGATAGCTAAGCATACCCGCTATTCTACGGTTGGTGATGAATGGTTCTAATGGAAGATAGATAAGTATTCTAATCATGTTAACGCTTGGTAACGGCAAAGGATTCCTTAATCATCTCTTTCTTCTTTATTGTCTTTTTATTATCTTAAAACCAATCCACCTTTGTTATTTACTTTATTTTGCTAATAAAAATAACCTATCAATTACACAGCTCTCTGTAGGAACGATCTCTTACTAACGCTATATTACCAGTTAATTAGTGGGAAATATATTTATTAATTTGTTGTGCGTATGACAGCCCATCAATAAATCTGTCTCCCACAGAAATACCTACGAGTTTTTGTTCCGTCTTTTGATAGATTAAGGTGAACAGGAACCAATTGATAACCCGGAATTATATTCCCAAAGAACAACCTAGAATTATCAATCACCTCACGATAATCTTAATCGACTAGCGAAAGAAGATATTGCAGAATTACAAACGATGAGACGAAGGTGTTTGTGACTTCTTTTATATCTTGCCTATCGGAGAAATCAATCTCAAGCCAATGTTACGATTGTACTCAAATACGATAGAAACAGCAAGATCAGATCACGGAACTACAGAGAAAATAGTTGGGTCTGGCTTCACAATCCCAATGATGTCTTCAAGTCGTTAACCTACAGGATCTCGAAAAGAAACCTAAGGTTAAATGAGAATCGGCTCTAGCTAATACAAATAGTATCACACAAAAGGTGTGGGGATTAGGTTTCCCAGTTTCTAGAGTTCTCCTTTATATAAACTTTCAAATCAGGGTTTGCAATCAATGTTAGCTTAGTAACAAAGCATTCAATATTCACCGTTAGATGAAAACCTGATTAGATTCAAGCTAATATCTTTCAACCGTTAGATCTAACTTAGCTTGTTACACACAAATGAAATGCACGTTTAGTTAGGTTTGTGTAACCGTACCCATTGGTTCAACGGTAGTTAACCAAATAGTTAGCCATATGAGCACTTCCATATCAACCATATTCTTCTTTACCACAACTAGTTCAAATGACTCAAATGAACTAGTTAGAGAGTTGGTCAATTGCTTAGATATTATAGAAGTATACAAGACACAATCGAAGCAAAAACGATTTGATTCACTTGAATCAATTCATGAACTTTATAGCCACGGTTTGCAATTATGCATTCCTTAGTTTAAGTTTAGGAATAATCGTTTTTAGAAAATAACCAACCTAAATACGCGGACTGGTACGCGGACTTAAGTACCCGGAATGAGTTTGTTTTCAGTTTACAAACTCCAACAGATTTTCACGGGACGTGAACTTCCGATGGTGCACGTACTGGTACGCGTACTTTAGTTCCGGTTTTCCTGAGCAGCAAAGTACGCATACTTTGGTTCAAGGAATAAGGACTTACACACATATGTGTTACCACACAATGTTTATATCCTTCAAGGGTATATATTATAAACTCTCATTTCAGTCCTTGAAACATTCTTAGAGGACGTTATATGATTGTTATTCACAAACCTTTTTTCGTCAAAGCCATTTTCAAGTAATTGAAACTTAATATGACTTTCGTCATTAGTAAAGATGAACTTGGATAAAGCGAAAGGTTACTAACACATATTTCGAGAAATAGATACGCGAGATAGACTCAGCTCGAAATAACAAATGTATATAATCAAATTCTATATAACAATACGACTTTTGTCTCAAGATAGGAGATAAAGTATATAGACTTTTAAGTGATAGATAAGTTCAAGTCTCCACATACCTTTTAGTCGATGAAGTTCCACGAGTTCCTTGAGTAGTTCTTCGTCTTTGTATGATGATCGCCATGAAGTCTTGATCTCAAGTACACTTTTTATCCTAGTCCGAGACTTAGCTATAAGTAGATGAAATCAAGACTTATAGTTTTGATCACAGACATTGACAAACATGCTTGACATAGCAACGCCTGCGAGTTTGACCGAGCAGTGCTCTAACAAAAACAAGGCCAGAAAATACTCTTGTTTATGGCGACAAAGTGTTACCAATGGAGACAACAACACTTAATCTTGTTCTTAGATTAGTTTCTTTTGTCGAAGTGAGCGACCACTTCGCCGCGAGGCCTCTTCCTGGAACTTTCACTTCGGCCTTCACGAGTCTTGCTGGAATGACTGCCATAGTTATCACCAACATATGCATTAAGTGGCTCCTTTAGTGGACATCTTCTAATGAAATGTAAGCCCTTGCAAATGAAACATCCCATATACTTCAGGTTGAAGGGAATAATTCATCTTCATTTGGTTCATGCTTGCGCTTACTGCCTACAGATTTTTCCTTCCCTTTGGCCTTTCCTTCACATCTTTGGACATCTTCAGTCGTTGTGCAACTGGTAAGCTCTCTTACCGTCTGAATAGCCATCTGGATTCTATGGATTTTGCACTTATTGAGTTCAGCAATCACACTCGAACTCGTGCCAGCCAGAAACTGGAACATCTGATCTTCTTTACTCATGCCACATACTTGTTGCAACAATGCAAGGAATTTTTCAGTATAGCCCTGTGGTATACCCATCATTTTTATCCTACGCAAACTCTCTCTTGCGTACCAAGCATTATTGCTTAGCCAGAACTGACATCTCAGTCCATCTTTCATGTCATTTCATGACATTGGATTGGCGTAACCAGCAACTTCATCTTCTTGCCGCATAGTTCTCCACCAAACCTTTGCATCACCACCAAGGTAATTACCAGCGAGAGTTACCTTTTGTCCTTCCCAGTTCCATTCGCCTCAAAGTATGCCTCAAAGTCATACAATAAATTATCTATTTCTCTAGCATTTCTGGAACCTGCGCAAACTCTTGGCTCGGAGACTCGATTAGAGCTTTCTGCATGCACGTTCGCCCCTGCAAACATGCCATTACTGATTTACCCGCGAATGCTTGTCA
Organism: Papaver somniferum; assembly: GCF_003573695.1. Classification (NCBI taxonomy): domain Eukaryota; kingdom Viridiplantae; phylum Streptophyta; class Magnoliopsida; order Ranunculales; family Papaveraceae; genus Papaver; species Papaver somniferum. The sequence goes on along the minus strand of NC_039367.1, from coordinate 152,954,670 downwards.
CTTCCTCAGACATTTGCTTCGCATGGATGAATTGCACCTTTAATTCAGCCACTTCAGCATTGGTTTCGCAATTCAAAAGGGTTGCATCAGACACCTTGTCTTCCACTGCACCTACCCTTTCATCGAATTCTTTAAACCAATCTGTCGTCCTTACTCCAAGTGAATCTAGCATGCCATTTTTTCCAGAAATAATAGGATTATCAAGGCCATCACAACCCATGTCGATGGTCATATCACCAAGTACACCATACTCCTATAGCTGATCAAACGTACCCGGTAGTTCTTCGTCGATCATTATGCCATTAGAATTCATTTCTAATGCAAAACTCTAAAAATAATGCGCCACTTACTTGCTCACAGGAAAATAACTTAAGAGAGAAAGAATCACCAGTGTATTATCCATCAATTACACTCGAATTGTGTACCAAACACAACTCTGATACCCAAATTGTCACACCTCCAAATGCCTCTTGCAAATTTCTGCAAAAGTGTAACCCGACAGCATAGTGGTTCTGTGAATTAAGCTTCACCCACCTGCCCTTCAACCTTATAAGTTTGCACCTATGCAAACAGCCAACTCTCCAGGTCAACAACAGAATTCTTTACATCCATCTTTCACTTCTCTAAACTTCTCAAATGCACCCCATGCATAATGCATTCAAACTTTTTCATACTTTGGTAACAACAATCAGTCAACCAAGAACACTTAGAACATGACACAATCAACTCTTTTTATTGCATCAAAGGGAAGAAATACAAAACTTGCCCACTTAGGGACTTACACAGACTCTCCTATTTTGGGTCTCTCACTCACATATGCAAAGCTGCCGAATTTTCCATGCCTTAAGACCATTTATAAAACAGCTTTACTTGGACAAACCGTGCACAACCGTTGCACACTCATGGGACATCCATTTGTCCCATGGAGCAGTTCTGTAACCGCCAACAACTGTGCAAACTGGCCAGTTTTCTCCAACTCGCGCCAATCATCCAACACCTGTTCTATTGCAGTTAAGAACCTTCTCACACGCTTATACACTTCCTTTATAACCGTTCTTCCTTGTCTCGCGTGTTTGGCATGCTTGTGAAGCTCGTAACCAACTCCTAACTGTCACTTGAGCTGTATTGCACAACCATTGCGATTTATAGGATTTAGCCTTGAACCTTTGCTCAGCCGCCTTGGCCCTGCCAACTTCCTGCTCTATGCTAATGCACGGACCATCCTTGGGCTTTAAACATCAAGGCCAATTCCTCATGGCGTCATATGCTTCACTTAGCCAATTTTGCTTCACAATAGCCATGCAACTCTTGCATTACTAGCTTCTTTGCATTGTCCAAGCTTTGGCCTTCCTTAAACTAATTCCATAGACCAACTCTTGGCCTATTCTACCTTCTTGCATCATCATTGAGTTTGGGCCAACTCAATTCCACGGATATGCCGTAATGCCAACATCGCATGTTGGATGTTGCATCTTGCCACTTTGGCTTGGTCTTGCCTTTCCCTCAATGAAGTCTTATTGTGTCGGCCAATAAGCTTCATTACTTAGCCAAATATCTTTACAGTGTAGCGCTAACTTTGCGCTTCATTGGCCCTGCAGGGTGCCACCATCTTAGTGTTTGACGATCTATACAATATACCGCTATTATGGCTTCGTAATGCGTCATTAAAACGAAGTACTGACTTTGCCTGCAACATTGTAATGCGCAATCATTGTGCGACACTTGTCATCCATGTCATAGCATGGTAGATCATCGTTGAGTTTGGCTGGCATTTCATCATATACATAAACTCTTCGAACATTTGATATTAAAGAACCGTCATCGAACTGATCATCGGGCATTTTTGTAGATTCTACATCATCAACACCTGTATCGGTGCAGATATTAATTCAGTTGTTTGAGATCTTTTTCAAGAGAAGTAAGGAAAGGGAGTTCTAGTTTAGTTTTAGTTTTTTCAAACACAAGAACAGCTTTACGATTAAAACAACACTAAACTACATTAATTAGGGTGTTGCGAATATGAGTTTAAGTTTAGTTTTAATTTGGCTCCCAAATATATGCATCCCTGGTCAAAAGTCAAGACCATCCTGGTCAACACTAAACTACATTGAATATTTTCAGTTTTTCTTGGCGTGAGCACCGGCCTCATGGGTTATGTCATCCTCGCAACGAATTCAGTCCTAATTTTCAGTCCCAAGTCAACATCCATTCTCTGTTTTCAGCCTAGAAATAATCAAAAACTTAAGATTGATGACATACTCGCATTGAATTCAGAAACCATATCCATCAGCCATGATCCAATCAATGAATGAATGTGAATTTCAACCTCAAATTCCCAACACCCTAATTGCAAAATCGAATAAAGATGAGCTACAGAGAAGCAGAGGAGGAGAAAATGGAATTAGTGGAGCAAACTCAGAATCAAGAAAACCCCATACAAGAGAATTCAAGTACAAAGGGTGGTCTAAAAACCCTTCCTTTCATCATAGGTAAAAGTTCCATCGTTATCATTAATTTGGGTTTTTTATGAGAAAAATAAAAGTTTTTATTTTTAAGTGATTTGAGTGAAATTTGAAAGAATTATTTGTGGGATTTTTTCAGTGAATGAAGCATTTGAGAAAGTAGCAAGCTATGGGATTCAACCAAATTTGATTTTGTATTTGATGAATGAGTACCATTACAGTATTGCTACTGGGGTAACTATTTTGTCTATGTGGTCAGCTTCATCAAATTTCTTGGCTATTTTTGGGGCTTTTCTTTCTGATTCATACTTGGGAAGATTCAGAGTTATTGCTTTGGGTTCCATTGCTAGCTTTCTTGTAAGTTCTAAAACTTTATGAATTTTTACTAAATTTTAATCTTGTTAGCATCTTATTGGACTAGTTTTAACAGTATGAAATTGAAGTATATGTACCCTATGTGAATGCAATTTAGGCAATTGACCGCCTGTTTAATTTGTTCTCGTCTTCGAATGTAGATGATAAGAAATTTAATTGTGCAGATGAAATTGAACTTCAATGTTCCATTGTTTAGTTGCTTATGTTGTTATTATGTGGGGATTGCTTATGTTGTTATTATGTGGGGATTTCAATTTTGCAGGGGATAGTCCAGCTATGCTTGACAGCAATGTTTCCACAAATGAAACCGAAACCTTGTGATTTGTCTTTAAATGTATGTGACTCGGCGACACCAGCTCAGTTCCTTTTTCTATTATCATCTCTTGGACTAATGTCTATTGGAGCTGGTTGCATTAGACCGTGTTCGATAGCATTTGGTGCCGATCAGTTGCCCCAAAAAGATGACCCCGCAAAAAATGAAGAGACATTACAGACCTACTTCAACTTTTATTATGCTACAATTGGAATTTCAACTTTGCTTGCCTTGACAGTTATCGTTTATATTCAAGATCACTTGGGATGGAAAGTGGGTTTTGCAGTTCCTGCCATGCTCATGTTCTTGTCTGCTCTTTTCTTCTTCCTTGGGAATTCTTTCTACATCAAAGTGAAAGCCAGCACAAGCCTATTTACTGGATTTGCTAAAGTCTTCGTAGCGGCATGGAGAAATAGACGTCTTGATCTTGCTCTTGCTCCCCACACAATCAACTCGGATGGGGTTTATTACTACAGCAAGGATTTAGAGCCTGTTGCACCATCAAACAATCTAAGGTACCACTCTCACCAAAATCACATTTTTAGTAGTTATCTGTCTACTATTACCACAAGAGTACAAAGCTTATTGATCTTGAACAGATGAACCCTAAAATAGACTATTGTCAGTGTGGGAACAATTTTTCCTAACAATATGCCCATCCATTTGGGTGTTCAAAAAACAAACAAAATTAGTATGTTCCAGAGCTGGCAGAGTAAAAAGAAACTGCCAATAATTATGTTTTACTTGCAATATGTGTAGGTTTCTAAATAAAGCTTGCATCATTAGAGATCCCGTAGAAGATTTAAAACCTGACGGATCACCTGCCAAACTGTGGGAGCTCTGCACTGTCAGTCAAGTAGAAACCCTCAAATCACTAATCAGAGTTATCCCTATCTGGTCTACCGGTTTCATGATCTATATGACACTCTCACAGAACTCCATTCCAGTTCTCCAAGCAAAAACCATGAATCGACACATAACCACTAACTTTGAAATTCCAGCAGGGTCCTTTGCCTTGTTCACAATTACTACGTTAACAATATGGGTAGCGTTTTATGATCGAGTAATTGTTCCCATACTTGCAAAGTACACCGGAAAGCCAAATGGGATCAGTGCAACAATAAGAATGGGTATTGGATTATTGCTCTCATGCATAGCCATGGCTGTTGCAGGAATAGTAGAACGCATTCGCAGAAGAAATTCAGTCGAAGAAAACTTTTCCATATCGGCACTATGGTTAGTGCCACAATTTTGTTTGATTGGTTTAGCGGAGGCTTTTAATGCAATTGGACAAATAGAATTTTATTACAGGCAGCTTCCAAAGAGCATGTCTAGCGTTGCAGTGGCATTTTTCACATTGGGTACAGCTTTTTCGGGTTTGTTAGGGGGTTTAATCATAAGTGTTGTTGATAAAGTTACCAAGAGTGGTGATAGCAAAGAGAGTTGGGTGTCCAGAAATCCTAATTTGGGTCACTATGATTACTATTATTGGTTTCTTACTTTCTTGAGTGTGGTCAACTTTTTCTACTTTGTAATTTGTTGTTGGTGCTATGGGCCATGTGGAGAAGAGGAAAATGCTAGGGCTTCTGATGATGTAGGAGAAGTTAATGAAGGGATGTTGGAAAACTCGTAGGGATTTTCCTAGTTGCTCTTAAGCTTGATCCATATTTGTAATGATCTGCAAAGTAATCATAGTTTCAGGTTTCTTACCAAATTTTGTGTGGTTTTACATACATTTTCAGAAAGTTCCCAGGTATAACTCATTACTTGTGCTTTAAGTAGCTCTCAAATGTGGCTTGAAGTTCAATTCAGGTATGTCATAAGACTTCGCTTTCATTTCTTGCTGTTAAAGAACTGCAAACTGACGATTGTATATGACCATATAGGCCAACTAGGACAACAAAAACCTTAGAAGAAAGAAAAATAAATGTAGAACCCATGTTTTCAATTCTTACTGTCAAACCAAAAAGGAATGCAGAATAGTGTCCCATCAAACCTCGATAATTCAGTAGAATGATTTGATGATTAATTTAGCGTCTATTCTCAAGCCGAATTGTTGATATCCTCCTAATATATTACAAGCGAAAACGGTTGAACTGATCATTTTTTTTTATTTTATTTTTGACTCAAATTGAACTGATCATTTAGCATCGCAATCTCAGGATGGTAAACTGATCATGTAGCTCTGCAATCTCAGGATGGCGGGATTAACGAAAATTTTGTTTCAGAATGTATGTTACTGCTTCCATGTTAGGATTACACCGGAATTCTTTCTCATATGGTACTTTTTACTTGATGTTCTATTTTCTCCCGTCCTCTTATCCACATAAGTAACCGAGTTAAGTGAAACAAGGCTCTCCTCATAAATGTCCGGTTCTTCCATATATCCTATTCCCCAGACCTTCGTTACTGTGTCATTCTTTGTGCTCCATAAATGAAAACCTAGACAAGGTATATAATACTGTATATCAGGATCACCTCATCCCTGAAGAGCCATATCTGTTTGGTACCAAAGTTTTTAGGAATTATACATTTGGAAATGCTGAACCGTTTAGCCCAAGAGTTTTCCACTCCATCATAATCATGCGTGACCCATACATCAGTACCCATCCCAGGGATATTGGAAAAAAAAACAAATGTGGTTTCTTAAAACTGCAATGCTTGGAACTGCAATGTCTTACACGGCATATCCACGAGTGTTTCATTGCTAATACCGAAAGATACTGTAACTTAGAAGTGTTTCGGCCTTTTGGGTGGTATCCAAAGGATGGGTAATATTCCACACCCGCATCCGATCCGTGAAAACAACGGTTTTCAACGATCTATCCACGTCCAATTCGCTGAGAGACGAATTGGAAATCCACCCACCCAATTCGGACTGAGTCGAATAAAATCTACGAATTTGACTGTTTTGCTCACCCCAACATATGCATGACTTTTGAGATGCTAATGATACAAGTTCCTGCCAAAAAAAAAAAAACAATAAAGAAATGATACAAGCCTACAAACAACCATAATACAATGGGCTTACTTAATATATTTTGTTTTTCTCTTAACTTTATATAAAATTCACGCTAAAAATAAAGAAATTAATGATCCATATGTGAAACCCAAAAATTAGTTTATCACCGTTAGTTTAAATTAGTTTATATTTTGTTTTTCTCTTACTTAATATATTTCTACCCCATTTCAACTTTTTCTTATATGAGTAACCCACCGTTTAGATGCTCCATATGTGAAACCCAAAAATTAGTTTTAGAAATACAATTTTACTAAACGAACCTTTCATCTATTTCGGATATCCAGTTTCTTTCTATAAATTGAATAGTTTTAATCAACGTAATATAACAAACCGTGATAAATGAAAATATTGTTACAGGCCTGCGGTTCATGGATATGCGGTCCAACCAAATTTCTAGGATCGTATATAAAGGAAACTACGTAATGCATCTATCCTTATCTCTCTAATAAAATGGTTCTCCTTCTTGTCTTTAGATCTCTGTTCTTCGCCTCTGATTCTCCTTAAACACGTTATTATGCACGATGTTCCTCACGTTGATTTTTTTTAATCATCAACTCACGTACGATCTTTGGAATCTGGTTTTTGGGTCGTTGCTTCAATTCTTTTTAGTATTTCAATGAATCAGATCGTTAAAGAAAGAAGCTCAATGTCTGATTTCTTTTGGGAGAAAATGCTCAATTTTATAACTGGTTATATACTTCTACTATTCTTCTTTCAATCAGATCCGTTTTCTAAGATACGTCTGGATAACTACCATATCATATGTAATTGGACGGTCTATATCTTCGTTGCTCGTTGCGGCTAATATTTTCTTTTATTTCCATTTAAACATCAGAACCGAGAAGCATGTACCCCTAATTCCTTCTTTAATTTTCTATTATGTTTACAAACGCAATCAAGTATTTGCATGTCAAGTGTGCTTGTCCCATGATATGTTTTGTCTTGTTTTTGGCCATTATCCTAATACGAATCTTGATGCCATTATCAAAAGGGTATGTATGCCATGTAAGAGTACCAATTTTTGATTATTCTTAGATCCATCATTTATCATCCGTTTTTGCTTCATGTCGTCATATGATATCATTTTCTTTATTATTATTTAATCTTCAATATGCTCTTGTGAATTAATTGTCCGTTACATTAATTGCTGCACAATCTGTGAATGAGATTGTCAACATTTATGCTCTTGTGATTTTTTTTAAAAAAAAGGGTGTGCTCTGGTCTCGGATTGCAAAATGCCAACTGATACAAAAACAATCGTATCACGCGGCTAGGATTTAGAAATATAATTTTGCATGCAGATTAAAAGATTGGTAAATGATTAGACCCCTAATGATATATTTGGGTATGTTCTTACTATTTGCTATGTCTGTTTGTTTATTGGATCATTGTTTAAACATTTCCAACACCTATTTTTCTCAAAGTAGTCGGTTGTTGTCTATAAAAACATGGGATTTGGTTTAATCTCATGTCATGTAAGAAGTCAAAGGAGACCTTCATACATTGACTTTGATAGTTGACCCAGAATGTTACTTTAGATTTTATTGTGATCTTTGATCGGGTTATGACCGTTGGCCGGTGAAGTTAGATTGATCCACCTGCAGAACCGTCAAGAAAAATTGGTTCCTAAAAATCTAATTTGACGTAATTGCCAGAGTCAAAAGATATGTTCCAAATTGGCACATACATCCCAACTTTTGTGGAAGAACTCGCAAAAAGTGGTATGAGTTAGATCTTTTTTTCCATCTTTCTACTTCATTTGTAATACGAACGAACAAGTATATATTAAAGTATGCAAACAAGAGATTTACCATCTTTAGTAATATATTCAACCAAAAGATAGTGGCTGACATATGTTGTGAGATTTTCTTGGCCTGTTGAGATAAAGAAATTTCTCAAGTTAAGCTAAATGTAGCAAAAATTGAAAATTGAAAGAACCCCTGAAGTAATAAAGGTTAGACGTACCGACTCATATAAAGCATGTGAAAAGGGACATATATATCATGAGACAAAGATGTGTTTTTCCACCGGTAGTAATGACACCAAAGTATAGGTATCAACTGGATATGAGATGAAGCTAAGATGTAATTCTATCTCTCACCAAAGAGTTGGGAATGAATCTTCTTACCGATATTGGTACAAGCAATGCAATGCGTGTACCATAGTAGCAACAAATTTCCATGGGAAGGTTATACTTTAGATATCAACTTTAATGACAATAAGAACTTTCACTGGCCGATTGACTATTTAATTGAACTAGATCAAATGTTTGCGCTTATGGAATGAAAAGTACATCATTCCCATGAGACGTAAATTCTCTATGGCACTTGAGATATATTGGGTGAAACGTAATATATATTCACTCTAAAGTAGTTGAGTTGAATCCCACTTTTATTACGTAATAAGGCCACACCACTTATTAAAACTCTCAAGACCCAAATGTTTAACTGATAGTTGTTTTTCTTCCACTAATTTAAGGAATTTAAACTAGTTGTTGAACTATTTCCTTATAATGTGACTACGAGGATTGGATCATCCAGCGCAACACTACTCAAAAATTTATTTTCAAGATAGAACAAAGACGTCACAAAATCTCTATTTGTACCGAGAGATAATCACACCTTGTTAAATTCCAAATAAACCCATGCAAATGGATATCATGTGGAACCAGACTGTGATGATAATGTAATTGATTGCATCTTTTATAGTCACTAATGTATTTGGAAGGAAACATACTTTAGAGAGACTAATGAGTCATTTTAGTGAAATGTAAATCACTATAGTATTAATTTGGATTATTGAATCCATATTGACCCCGACGATGAAATGTTGGAAATTGACTCATACAGACTTTGACATAACCAAAGGCACTTTGGTTGTGACATGATTTTTCGTTTTGAAAGGACTCATACGTACATCGCTGTGTTTGAGTGGACGAGACAACGAGAACAATATTGACAGAATGCGAACTAACGACATATCTCTCAATAAGTGTTTTCTAAAGTACCAGATGCACAACCCCCTCCTACCTCCCATTATGCTTTTAAGTAAGAGAGCGTATCACTCATCTTACAAAGTCTTCAGTAAAACAGGATCGAAACCATCCTAAGATGCAAATGGTAAACAATCCATGTTACAAAGATAACAAGGTGAAATTTTGAAAAATATTCATGCAGAATGCGGACCATTAAAGTAAATGCTCTGGTGAATGTTTTGACATTTTTGGACTAGTTATAGTTCCCGAGAAATTTGCCTTTGGAAAACTACTAGTACATATTTTACATGTAAGGGCTCACCACCCCTTTTATATGCTAGAGAATGTACATCAAAAGGACTTGATGGTTATGCATATTTAATTGGATCAATGCAAAGCATCCTATACCCCATGGTCTCGCAAAGGCTATCACCAAAAGTTACAGATGGTTCCTAAGGCATGGTTATGCGTACAAACCTACCTTAACTGCTTGGGGAATATGCAATATTAATGCATCTTTACTTAATTCGTTTTAGAACCCAATATTAGTCAACCTTTTCTGCGTACCAGTTGGTAACTGGAATTAAGCCTAACATTCGTGTTATTACGCATTTTTGGTTGCACTATATATGTGCCACTACGACTCCACATCGTACTATGAAGGGTCTTCAAAACTGTTAAGTATTATGTTGGAAATGAGTTCCCAACAATTATCCTCATTTTAAACCTTTTGACAGGAGATCTCTTATCGCTAGATTTGCGGGTTATCACTTTAATGAGACAGTCTTCCCATCGTTAGGGGGAGATAAGAAAAAATATTTTCAAAGGGAACGACAAGAATTGTCGTGGTGTGTTCCCAATGTGTCTCATATTGATTCTTGTACTCCACAAATGTAAATGTGAAGTTAAAGAATAATCAATTTTCAGAATGTACATTGATGTCCCTAAAGTGATGAGCACATACCAGCTGCAAACCTACCTGCAAGGTTACAAATCCTCAATAAGGGATACACACCATAGACTAAGGTGTTGCAACTACACTTAGTGAAAGTGTGGTTGAGGTTGTGGCTACATAAAGGAAGTTGGAGAGACCTCTTGGTTCGATCAATCCTCACCTAGAAAGGAAGTAGGTGAGGAATGCACAACTTATTTATATCATATGAAATCATATCATTTGATTGTCTCTGACTATGCCCATGAATCAATACTGGAGGACGCTCCGAAGTTTAATGATTCCAGAGAACAATGACATCCCAAGTGGATTATGAGAATGCGCATGAGTCAATGGAAAGATCATGCGAGCATATTGATGATTAATTTCATATACACTTGCTTAAGGAAATAGAGTAAAATGAGATCAAACCCAGCTCCTTGTTTCTTAATGTCAACGAAGAACATATTTGGCCTATACAATCCAGGTAAAACTTGGTTCTTTGACAAATAAAGGTATTTGGTTTGGTAGTGCTAACCAACCAAGTGTAAAGCCTATTGGACATACATGATTAATTTTCCACAAGGCATAATGAGAAGAAAGCAGTCTTAAAGTATAAAGACTCTCCTTATGGTGTGAGATTTCTCAAAAAGCCCTGGAATTGTTATCTTGTAATAAATGTTATAGCATTTTGCTAATCTTAGTTAGCTTGGTAATTTCAAAAGGACTTGAAATGCAGCATATGGATGTGGTTGTTACGTATCTCTGAAAGAATCAAGAGATATCAGATATTTACAAAAGTACTTGTTAGACTTTTGTTTCCCAAATCTAGTGACTCTAAACCACAGAGTGCGTTTACATTTAGATATAACACTCACTTATAGATTGAAGTCGACTCGGGCCACGACTCCTATGCCGTGTGCGAACCCAAGGGGCCGAGACGATATCGTAATCGTCGTCCTTCCCTGCACACAGTTTATATTTAAGGATACCCTTCCGTAGGGTTTAAAAATAAAAATAAAAATGTCCAAAAATTAATTTCCAAAGTCCAAAAAAAAAACAATAAAAATTACGAAAATAAAAATGTCTCTCTTTTTTTTCTCTCTTTTACAAAATAAAGAAAATCTTCTTCTTTCGCTCCTTTAGCTTTGCTTTTCGCTCCCAAACTTTAAGTAAATAACCACAAGCTTTGGCAATATTGTCTTTCGCTCCAATCTTCAAAAATCTGCAAGGAAACAAAAAAAAAACCAAAAAAACGTAAAGAAGAACAAAAATAATAAAAAAAAAAAATCTAAAAAAAATGCTAACTAAACACAGGTCCGCGTCGGCGGCGCCAAAAATTGATGGTTTTGAAATAGTGATTGTAGTAGATAGTGGTAAAAGGGGTTCTTTTCGAACTTGTGAAGGTAACTCTTTTTTTTAGATTTAAGCAAATAAATAAATGAAGGAAATTAATAGTAATGTCAAGATTTTAGAAGGATTAAGGCTCAGGATTCACTACCGCTTCAAGTTGATTGGTTATAAATAATATTTCAGAAATTATTATTAAGCTCTTTTTCTTATTAAATCACTTTTTAATTTAAAAGGTGTCCAAATATTAAGTTGTAATCCTTAAGCATGATTTATCAAAGAATTATTCTAAGCATAAAACATCAAACTGATTCACAACTAATTAAGAAAACCATTTTCTCCTTTTTTTTTATATTTATCCAAGTGAATTAAATAAAGTAAATAATTAAAGAAATTATAAATAAAAATATTACCAATCAAACATGAGTGAATAGATCCTCCATTTCCTTAATCACCAAGAATTTAGCCGCTCATCATGTTGGAAAACCTCTCAAAATATTTCATTGATGCTCAAAAATGTTTTACAATGAAGAGAAGGACAAGAAATTGATGTAAAACAGAATTTTTTGCGACCCCCAGAAGACGTCCAGTGTCAACGACAGAGCTGAAGCGCTGTTGTCATTGAAGAACTACGACCTACACCGGACAGTCGATGAAACTGTTGATAAACGACGGTCTTGGAGAGTCTGTTCTTCACGTTCTTCCTCCTCGCAGCAGCAGCAACAGAACCAGAATCTCTGCAACTTGGATTTTCTTGCTCTGTAGTGCTCTAAACCTCTCCCAATTCTCTCCTAAAACTCTCTAACCCTTCTTATGACTCGAACCAACACTTATATAGCTACCAAACCCCCAAAAATCTCGAGTGAATCCGACTTCTTCGTTTTCTCTCTTCTCTGCGCTGTTGAGAAAATATCTCTCTCTGATCTCCCTGTACGCGTTTGTTAGCTATAAATTTGCTACCAAACTCTTATCAAGACTTGAACAGGACCAAGTATAGTTTACTTCAGCGCAAAACTCTCCCAGAATCTCTTGAAAATAGCTTTGAAAGTTAAACAGAGAGTACGTGTCCTGGTTGGACTTTGATCCATTCTCCCGGTCATTCCAGCCCAAATGGTTGGGTCCAATCGATCGTAACAGACTTGTTTACTCAATTACAGCCCATTAGTAGCAAATACAGCAATTGAATCTCCAAAAATCACGTCCAAAATTCGATCACCAAATCTGCCAGTGCTGTAACAAGTCTTCCCGCCAAAAACCCATTTTTGAATTTTGAGAAGGAATGCCCCCTATCCTCTGATGGGGTGCGAATAGCAATTGGGTTTGAAATAAAATTCTTGGGGTGGAAATAACCAAATCTTGGGTGCCTTTAGTAATTTTTCTTGGATGTTTTCCGGACTTTTCCGGGATTCCTCCGGGGTATTTCTGAGTGTCTCCAACATACTTCTGGGGTGCTTCTGGTACGTTATCTACGGAGGTTCAAATGCCACATTTTGAGCCAATTCCGCCGCAAAACCTTATTCTTCCAAAAACACCTACAAATAAATAAAATAACCAAATAAGTACGATATCGAGCACTAACAATATATACAAATGGGCTATATTAGACACATAAATGCGTCTAATATCCGCTATACATCTAGATAAACATTGTAAGATGCGTCCGCTGCTTTACAGCTGGATAAGATTAGGAGAGAGATAAAAATGAGAGGGACATCTGCTATACAGCTGGACTAATTACGTGTGATGAGTTAAACCAGTGCTAGAAAGATCTTGTGCCGGATTGAAAGCAGACTAACAAAGAAACCAAAATGCATCTTTCTTCGACTCTCTCACAGTGCCCAGTAGAAACAACGCCTTCTTCGGTCTTCAACTGTTGATGATAAACTCTCGAACCTCATAGAACCTTGACAATTAACTCTTATCTTCGATTTCTTGCTTGACTTATAAATTTCTTCTTCCCTATGGCCTTATTGAACAAAAAGAACGTAATGATGTTTCATTATTATTTTTTTTATTTTATTTTTTCTTTTTTTTTTTT
>NC_039367.1:152921713-152941049 GCF_003573695.1 Papaver somniferum | reverse complement strand
TTCATTTTTTTTTTGAATAGAAAAAATTACAAGACAAAAATTTACATGGCCATGAGAGAAGGACTTTCAAAACTTGGCTCTTCGCAACTTGTGATGTCTTGGTATCATGGATTCTAACAACTTATATCATTTGCTCTTGTAACTTCTTGTAACTAAATCTTCAACTTTGATTTTTGAATTATTCTTTTCTATTGTTGCTTCTAAACCTTAAAACGTCTTCACTTTCTTCATAGATTTTGATGTCTCTCCGCTTGTTGATGATGATAAGTTTCTACTGAGAGAGAGTCGCAATCCAGTAACTAAGACTACATCGTGAGGTTGCTTTGTCTTTCTGGCATTTCCTGACCTACTTGCCTTTCCATCATGTATGGTTAGGTCCATCACGGTTACCCTCTAAAAATAACAAGTTCTCTCCTGAATTTCAAGGATCTCAATGTCTTTTTCTCTAATGTCTCAATAAGTTGTTATCTGTAGCATTCCAATTTCTATCTTTTCGGTGAGAAACAATATGTAAACTTAGCTAACCGAATACCATGTGACGCTAGAAGTTTCAAAAGTGCAACACAAAAGTTTCTCCCATACCCCCAAACTTAAATCTAACATTGTCCTCAATGTTTCGCATGAAAGAACAGAACCAAAAATATAAGTAACATGAGGAAATAATAAAGAGAGAGTTCGGAAAGATAGTACCTGAGTGAAGTGAAACCAAAAACTGAATACAAAAATTATACAACATACAAATCGCCTCGATGGTCAATCAAGGGTAAACAGGGTCCTCCAGAGGGACCTCCTCAACATCACCTGTAGGAAAAGGCTCTAAAAAGGGCTTCAATCGCTGACCGTTAAACTTAGAAGAACTACTACCATCCAGTGTCTCGATCTCAACAGCTCCATGAGGAAAAACAGTACGGACCACAAAAGGACCGGTCCACCGAGAGCGCAGTTTCCCGGGGAATAGATGAAAACGAGTGTCATACAGAAGAACTTTTTGACCTGGAGAAAATGACTTCTGTAATATGTTTCTATCATGCACAAGTTTCATTTTGTTCTTATACTCCTTTGCACTATCGTAAGCATCTATACGAATCTCATCCAACTCATTGAGCTGCAGTTTCCTATGGGCTCCTACCTTGTCAAGTGAAAAATTTAGCTGCTTAACAACCCAATAAGCTCTGTGTTCTAACTCAACAGGTAAGTGACATGCCTTGCCATAAACAAGTCGATAAGGCGACATTCCAATGGGTGTCTTAAACGCAGTACGGTAAGCCCATAAGGCATCAGTAAGCCTAGACGACCAGTCTTTCCGATTAGGATTAACTATTTTCTCTAATATACGTTTTATCTCCCTATTGGAAACTGGTAGGCTTCTAAAAGGTCCTAAAAATTATCCCCGGCAGCGGCGCCAAAAACTTGGCAGGCCAGGAGATGTGTATAAAAATGAAGCAATAAAAACGGGCCTACAGTAATACCGCAAGTGCACGGTCGTCAGTTGTAGCTCGTGCAAGTACGGGTCGATCCACAGAGATCGGGTGTGTTTTGGAAGTGTTTTAGCTAATTGGGTTCCTAGATTTGCTTTGGGCTTAGAATACCCCTTTGGAACTATTGGGCTTAATGGGTTTGTTTTTAACAATGAAATACTTTAGGTCTTGGGCCTTTGAATTTGAACTGAGCCTTGGGCTCAGTTATTCTTTGAAGTATAAATGGGCTTTGGCCTTAAACTTAGGCTTTTGATTAAGCCCACAGTTACTTGGATTGGGCTTTTAATAAACTTGGGCTTCAACTTTTGGTTCAAATCTGGGCTTGGTTACTGAGGACTGGGCCTTAGGCTTCACTGAAGTGAATTGGGCTCAGTTGGATTGGGTCTTTAGCTAGGCCTTTGGGGAGGAAGCAGCAGTGGCAAGACTGCACAGCAGAAGAAGTGGCAGCAGAGTGGAGCTGCAGCAGGAGAAGAAGTGGCAGGGCAGCAGCAGGAGCAAGAGCTGCACAGCAAGGCCAACAGCAACATCAACTGCAGCAGAACAAGCAACAGCAGCTACAGCAGCAGTGCAGCAGAAGTGTAGCAGAGACAGACAAGGCAGTGCAAAACAAAACAAGAATGAACCAAGGCCTAAGGCCAAGGGCAGGGATAGCGAGCAAATAATCAAGGGCAGTGAAAGAGAATTAAACAAAGATGAGGTAAAATACCAAAGAACACTGGGGATTTGATTCCACCATCTAACCTATCTAGGCAGTGTTACTTATGAACTAAAATCTTGTCCCCAATGGACCTAGGTTAAGGTTCAAGCCTTCCTATGGTCCAGGGCTGCATTAGTGGAAGGTAATTAGCTTAATTCACTAGCATCACCCCTAGCATTGAGTGTCTGTTTAAGGCACACTCAATCACAGGTGATGTTTGATCCCTAACTTCATTACTTCCCTATTTCAGTTACATGTGGATGGTTAAGTCCCTAAATTCTCTAGTTCACCCCTAGCATTGAGTGTCTTCTTACAGCACACTCAATCACAGGTGACTTCAATCACCAAGAACACTAACATCCTAATTCAGTTATACCTACAAGAATGTTCACTAAGTTTTCTCTACCCAACAAGGTCTTCAGGCTTCATCTAAGCCCCAACTGATGATCTAGAACATGTTGACAGTGAATAACATAAGCAAGAAATTAACAGTGACAAAGCAAGAAATTAACATGTG
Source organism: Papaver somniferum (assembly GCF_003573695.1). Taxonomy (NCBI): domain Eukaryota; kingdom Viridiplantae; phylum Streptophyta; class Magnoliopsida; order Ranunculales; family Papaveraceae; genus Papaver; species Papaver somniferum. The sequence continues at coordinate 152,938,357 of NC_039367.1, read as the reverse complement.
AACACACACAAACATCTAACACATTAACAGGAGACAAATACAATTATAACATGAACATAAGCATAACAGGAATATGAAACTGAACTGAACTAAAAATTGAAAATTAACATTTTAACAGAACTTGGAAGTTCTGGATGTAGGCTAATCCAAACATGGTTTCTAACACAACCCATAGTCCCAATTTATACCCACAACACAATTTCCCTAAATTACAAAATTAGGGTTCTTCCCCAAAAGTCAGTTGAATTAGGTTTTTCAAATTACCTAATTTTGTGGCACAATTTCTTCATTGTGATGTCGACCTATCCTTTCTCTGACTCTCCTGTATCACTTCATGCCTTCAATTTCACTCTAGCTCAACCTAATTTACCAATTTTGCACGCTAGGGTTTCTGATAGAGAACGTGCAAAAATTGAGAAAATAGGTGGCTAAGGAGAAGGGAAACAGAGGGTATTGGTTACTTTGAGTGATAGGGTGATGATGGTGGAGGTGTGGTGGTGGCAGTGAAGGTGAAGAAGGTGGTGGTACGGTGGCGGACATGGTTTGCAGCAGGGTGATGGTTCTGCAGAGGGGTGGGTGGAGGAGAAGGTCGACTGGTTGGGAGAAGGGGTTGTTTGGTTAGGTGGATGGTGCTCGGTCACTAGGGTGTGAGGCGGGTGTATCTAGTTTTGATGTTCTGTGACTCTGAGCTGCGAGATGCGAAGATGGTAGGTAGATCGGATGGTGATTCGGAGGCAAGCGAGGAGCGACCGTCAGATTATATGATACAACAAAATGAACGGTACTTGATGGAGTTAGGTACTGTAGTGTAAGGCGGAGATATCAAACTTCGATGCACAGCAAGGGAGCGACCGTTGGATTCAACTACCATCTAATCTGAAGGCTTGGAATTTCAGCGCTGTGGTGCTCGGCAGAGACTTCAGATTTTGATGCTCTATGAAGGAGCGACCGTCGGATGCTTCTGAGAACTGATCTGATGGCTGAGAACGGAGGCGCTTTTGTGTGTAGAAAATGAGGTTGTGCGCACCATTCTTCGCGGTTTCCTTGCGTAATTTCTCCCGGCTTTTCACTACTTTTCTGCTCTTTTCGCTCCGCGACTCATCCGAACTTTATTTATTACCTAAAAATGCAAAATTAATTAATAAAAATATTTATTCTTGAAAACAATGAAAATACAGAATATGGGATAAAATGTAGAATTAATGCATAAAAGATGAGTTAAAATGCCAACAAAAAGGGATAAATATATACAATATTTGGCACTCATCAAATACCCCAAAACCTGAATTTCACTTGTCCTCAAGTAAAACAGAACTAAGGAAATCCTAACTATACCACTGTCGCTGGTCTCTCGAATGCATTTAGCGTATGCACTAAGCCTTTTAAACCACTAAGTGTCCCTAGTGGACGAGTTGAAGTCTCGTGAAGGTTTACCAGAGGTGTGCCTACAAAACCTAAGGACAAAATATAAGCTCATATTCCATCAAACGTGACATGTGCAAAACAGTTAAGCTCACAGCAAAATGGAGATGTCAATCTAGCTATCGAAGGCACAATCCTAGCACTGATAACAAATAAAGACATGTGATAAGAGTGTAAAGTGTATCTACACATGTGTAAAGAAAGATCTGAAGTCATGACTACTAATCACCAAGAGATAGTTTCTCAGGCTAAGAACTGAGGTCGAAATCTAGCTAGCTGTCCGGACTTTACGAGAATTGTGAATGAGTTGGAGGTATTTCACAATTTCTCGCGTTGTACATCAATGGCATACACCCTCCTTGCTTATTACAATGAAACAACAAAAGATGACTATTTACATGACTCTTATTTACATTGACTATTCTCTTTTTATTTTTGGAACAAGAGATGATGGAATTGATAAATACTTGATTTTTTTTTTTTTTTTTTTTTTTTTTTTTTTTTTTTTTTTTTTTTTTTTTTTTTTTTTTTTTTTTTTTTTTTTTTTTTTTTTTTTTTTTTTTTTTTTTTTTTTTTTTTTTTTTTTTTTTTTTTTTTTTGGAAGAAGGAAACACTTTTGATATAATTACAAAAGGAAACAAAAGATTACATGACACTTTGCAAGAGGTAGCCCTTTTTGATGCACCCAGTTAAATTCGATGGTTGTCTTTCTTAATGTAACCTCCACCTTCTATCCCAACCAACCAAAGAACAAGCTAGTCAAGTTTCGTTCAGTATTCTAAAGTGATTGGCAATCGTAACTTCATATCAAACACCTTGAAGATCGAGGCCATACATGTATTGATAGATCGTGCGCGTGCAAATTTCTTATCACTATGTGAATTGTGCTAGAATCAGGGTGCCTAAATATCTAGACTAAGACTCCTAATAAAAATACATATTTGCACAAGAGTCAACATTTCAAGGTAAATGAGCTCCATTTTTTATGATTTTTCATTTTTTAATTTTTTTGAATTTTGATTTTTTAATTTTTTTGGAATTTTTCAATTTTTTCAAAAAGAAGAAGGAGTTCGTTTTCAATTATAGCAAATTATCATGGTATCTACTCTATACCCCCAAACCTAAACTAAACATTGTCCTCAATGTTTCAAAATATGGAAAGAATTAAAATGCAACATATGGAAAGGGACATGCTGAGTAGAGTAAAAGGAGAGAGAATACCCGATTTCGGCGAAAGCAGAATTAAAACTCCGTTATTCAAGGCAAAAATACAACATATTTCAGCCGAGATCATATTGGATGAGCAAAATATATACAAAAGGAACAAAAGGTTTTTTAAGAAATTTTATCTACTGGATTATATACAAAAAAATTCACCATACACCAAAAGTCTAAAGAGTTGAGGATCAACCCAAAAGAAAAAGTGTAGAGACAAAGGAAGTTTCAAAACACTAAAATTGGACTTAAATGGGAATGAGAGTGAAAAACCGAATGAATTACCCCTAAACCTAAATTGTTCAACAGGTTTACTTTTAAGCACAAAATCTAACAATTTTAAGGGTTCAGGATTCAAAAGGTCTAACTCATAATGGACTGTTTTCGGGATGGGCAAACATGCAATTTCCAACTGTGGCTCCTTAAAAGTGTTATATTTTGAAGCAAAATAGTCCAAGAGGACTTGGGAAGCACACAGTTCCAATCCTAGATTAGGAATTTTCAGAAAAATTGGTTTTACAATGTTGGTACAAACCAAATCTAGGTTGGGTGGAAGGCCACCAAATTGTGACTTAGGTAGAAGAATAGGCATATCATTATCAATCAAATCAAAATCTCCTAAATCATCTACACATGTCACATCATGCTCACAATCATCAATCATATCCGCAAGATCACAATCAGAATTATCAACATCATCAACAGATTTATTTTCGTGTATCGGCACATCAGGGGAAACATCACATGGAATACTAGAAGAAATATCATGCATTAAGGTCGGGGCAGAAAAGCCTAATGTATTTGAACCCAAAGGTTCCATAACATTTTCAGTATAGACATGTTCTTCTAACATAACATCATAATCATCATCATCATCATGGTAGGAATTTTGCAATCTAGGATAATTTTCAATCCTAAGGTCGGAGCTATTACAAGAATAAAACTCTAATTCATGAGGGTGACTCATATCATGTGGTGTTGTTCCTGTTTCCCTAACGGATTCCCATTGATGGGTTTTTTCTGCAATCTCGGCTAAAAAATTCCATGCATCATCCACAGATTTATCAATAAACTCACCATTACACATAGATTCAACCATGGTTCGAGATTTAAAGTCTAGTCCCTCATAGAGGATGACGACAAGTCTCCACTTCTCAATTCCATGGTGCGGACATTCACTCAACAAATCATTAAAACGTTCAAAATAGTGAAAAACAGTTTCCTCATCCAATTGGACAAAACAATTGATATTTTGACGAATAGCGATGGTCCTATGATGTGGAAAAATTTTTTGGAAAAATTGATTAGTGAGTTGTTCCCAAGTGGTGATTGATTGTGGTCTCAAACCGTAAAACCATGTTTTGGCCCTTTCCTTTAAAGAAAATGTAAACAAACGCAATTTCAGAGAGTCTTCGGACATATGATCAGGTTGCATAGTCCGACAAATTTGTTCAAACTCCCTCACATGAGTATAGGGGTTCTCAGAATCGAACCCTCGAAATATAGGAAGTATTTGTATCATGTTTGCATTTATTTTAAAAGGGTTATTGGTTTGAGGTAAGACAATACATGATAATGGAATTTGTATTGATGGATACATGTATTCATGGAGAGCACGAGGTTGGCCCATTTTGAAATGACACAAAGCCCACTATTTGGTTTTAATGGGTTTTAAAAAAATTTGGTTTTTGATGGGTTTGGATTTTTGGGAAAAATTTGGTTTTGGTGGGATATAAAAGAAATTTGGTTTAAAATTGGGAGCAAAAGAATTTTTTTTTTTTTTTTTTGAACCAAAACTGAAATTTAACTGAGCTTGCAAATTTAACATTTAACAGAACTTGAAAGTTCTGGATGCAGGCTAATCCAAACATAGTTTTTACAACAATCCCACAATACATATTTATACCCACAGACAATTATGGTTCTACCCAATTTTCCCAAAATAACAGTAGGCTAGGGTTGGTGATTACTCACCTAATTTGATGTAGCAACATCAAATTGAACTCGACCCATGCTTTGTAATTGCTCCTACTCCATTCCCATGCTCTAATTGCAACTCTAGGTTACCTAATTTATCAATTTTTTCACGCCTAGGGTTTCAGGCAGAGAAGCGTGAAAAAATGAGAAAATAGGGAACTAGAGGGCTAGGGGGGAGATGGGTTTTGGTTGTTGGGTGATAGGGTGATGATGGTGGAGGTGTGGTGGTGGCAGTGAAGGTGAAGAAGGTGGTGGTACGGTTGCAGGGGAAGGTGATGGTGGTTCTCTGCTGTGGAGAAGTGAGGGAGGAGAGGTCGACTGTTTTGGGAAGGAGGGTATTAGGTATTTGGGTGTTAGGCGGGCGTATCGAGTTTGATGTTCTGCGATGCTGAGTCACTGGATGCGAAGCTGGTAGGTGAATCGGACGGTGATGCGGAGGCAAGCGAGGAGCGACCGTCGGATGAATGGATACAACGAAACGAACGGTACTTGATGGAGTTAGGTACTGTAGTGTAAGGCGAGGATATCAAACTTCGATGAACAGCAAGGGAGCAACCGTTGGATTCAACTACCATCTAATCTGAAGGCTTGGAATTTCAGCGCTGTGGTGCTCGGCAGAGACTTCAGATTTTGATGCTCTATGAAGGAGCGACCGTCGGATGCTTCTGAGAACTGATCTGATGGCTGAGAACGGAGGCGCTTTTGTGTGTAGAAAATGAGGTTGTGCGCACCATCCTTCGCGGCTTCCTTGCGTAATTTCTCCCGGCTTTTCACTACTTTTCTGCTCTTTTCGCTCCGCGACTCATCCGAACTTTATTTATTACCTAAAAATGCAAAATTAATTAATAAAAATATTTATTCTTGAAAACAATGAAAATACAGAATATGGGATAAAATGTAGAATTAATGCACAAAAGATGAGTTAAATGCCAATAAAAAGGGATAAATATATACAATATTTGGCACTCATCAAATACCCCCAAACCTGAATTTTACTTGTCCTCAAGTAAAACAAAACTAAGGAAATCCTAACTATACCACTGTCGCTGGTCTCTCGAATGCATTTAGCGTATGCACTAAGCCTTTTAAACCACTAAGTGTCCCTAGTGGACGAGTTGAAGTCTCGTGAAGGTTTTCTTAGAACGTACCTACAAAGTTCTAGGTCAAAATATAAGCTCATATTCCATCAAATGTGACATGTGCAAAACAGTTTAAGCTCACAGCAAAATGGAGATGTCAATCTAGCTATCGAAGGCACAATCCTAGCACTGATAACAAATAAGGACATGTGATAAGAGTGTAAAGTGTATCTACACATGTGTAAAGAAAGATCTGAAGTTATGACTACTAATCACCAAGAGATAGTTTCTCAGGCTAAGAACTGAGGTCGAAATCTAGCTAGCTGTCCGGACTTTACGAGAATTGTGAATGAGTTGGAGGTATTTCACAATTACTCGCGTTGTACATCAATGGCATACACCCTCCTTGCTTATTACAAAAAACAACAAAATAACTCTTTACATGACTCTTATTTACATTGACTACTCTCTTTTATTTTTGGAACAAGAGATGATGGAATACTTGATTTTTTTGGTATTTTTCTGATTTTTTTTTTTTCTGAATATATACATCGTTTTTTTTTTTTTTGGATAAGGAAACACTTTTGATACATGACAAAAAGAAACAAAAGATTACATGACACTTTGCAAGAGGTAGCCCTTTTTGATGCACCCAGTTAAATTCGATGGTTGTCTTTCTTAATGTAACCTCCACCTTCTATCCCAACCAACCAAAGAACAAGCTAGTCAAGTTTCGTTCAGTATTCTAAAGTGATTGGCAATCGTAACTTCCTATCAAACACCTTGAAGATCGAGGCCATACATGTATTGGTAGATCGTGCGCGTGCAAATTTCTTATCACTATGTGAATTGTGCTAGAATCAGGGTGCCTAAATATCTAGACTAAGACTCCTAATAAAAATACATATTTGCACAAGAGTCAACATTTCAAGGTAAATGAGCTCCATTTTTTATGATTTTTCATTTTTTTAATTTTTTTGAATTTTGATTTTTTAATTTTTTTGGAATTTTTCAATTTTTTCAAAAAGAAGGAGTTTTGTTTTCAATTATAGCATATTATCGTGGTATCTACTCTATACCCCCAAACCTAAACTAAACATTGTCCTCAATGTTTCAAAATATGGAAAGGATTAAAATGCAACATATGGAAAGGGACATGCTGAGTAGAGTAAAAGGAGAGAGAATACCCGATTTCGGCGAAAGCAGAATTAAAACTCCGTTATTCAAGGCAAAAATCCAACATATTTCAGCCGAGATCATATTGGATTAGCAAAATATATACAAAAGGAACAAAAGGGTTTTTAAGAAATTTTAACTACTGGATTATGTACAAAAATATTCACCATACACTAACAATCTAAAGAGTTGAGGATCAACCCAAAAGAAAAAGTGTAGAGACAAAGAAAGTTTCAAAACACTAAAATTGGACTTAAATGGGAGGGAGAGTGAAAAACCGAATGAATTACCCCTAAACCTAAATTTTTCAACAGGTTTACTTTTAAGCACAAAATCTAACAATTTTAAGGGTTCAGGATTCAAAAGGTCTAACTCATAATGGACTGTTTTCGGGATGGGAAAACATGCAATTTCCAACTGTGGCTCTTTAAAAGTGTTATATTTTGAAGCAAAATAGTCCAAGAGGACTTGGGAAGCACACAGTTCCAATCCTAGATTAGGAATTTTCAGAAAAATCGGTTTGACAATATGGGTACAAACCAAATCTAGGTTGGGTGGAAGGCCACCAAATTGTGACTTAGGTAGAAGAATAGGCATAACATTATCAATCAAATCAAAGTCTTCTAACTCATCTACACATGTCACATCATGCTCACAATCATCAATCACATTGGCAAGATCACAATCAGAATTATCAACATCATCAACAGATTTATTTTCGTGTATCGGCACATCAGGGGAAACATCACATGGAATACTAGAAGAAATATCATGCATTAAGGTCGGGGCAGAGAAGCCTAATGTATTTGAACCCAAAGGTTCCATAACATTTTCAGTATAGACATGTTCTTCATCATAATCATCATCATCATCATGATAGGGATTTTGCAATCTAGGATAATTTTCAATCCTAAGGTCGGAGCTATTACAAGAATAAAACTCTAATTCATGGGGATGATTCATATCATGTGGTGTTGTTCCTGTTTCCCTAACGGATTCCCATTGATGGGTTTTCTTTGCAATCTCGGCTAAAAAATTCCATGCATCATCCACAGATTTATCAATAAATTCACCATTACACATAGACTCAACCATGGTTCGAGATTTAAAGTTTAGTCCCTCATAGAGGATGACGACAAGTCTCCACTTCTCAATTCCATGGTGCGGACATTCACTCAACAAATCATTAAAACGTTCGAAATAGTGAAAAACAGTTTCCTCATCCAATTGGACAAAACAATTGATATTTTGACGAATAGCGATGGTCCTATGGTGTGGAAAAATTTTTTGGAAAAATTGATTAGTGAGTTGTTCCCAAGTGGTGATTGATTGTGGTCTCAAACCGTAAAACCATGTTTTGGCCCTTTCTTTTAAAGAAAATGTAAACAAACGCAATTTCAGAGAGTCTTCGGACAAATGATCAGGTTGCATAGTCCGACAAATTTGTTCAAACTCTCTTACATGAGTATAGGGGTTCTCAGAATCGAACCCTCGAAATATAGGAAGTATTTGTATCATGTTTGCATTTATTTTAAAAGGGTTATTGGTTTGAGGTAAGACAATACATGATAATGGAATTTGTATTGATGGGTACATGTATTCATGGAGAGCACGAGGTTGGTCCATTTTGAAATGACACAAAGCCCACTATTTGGTTTTAAATGGGAAAATTTTAAAAATTTGGTTTATGGGAAAATTTTGGTTTTGATGGGCTATAAATGAAAAGTTTGGTTTAAAATGGGAGCAAAAGATTTTTTTTTTTTTTTTTTTTTTTTTTATTTTTAAGAAAAAATAAAATTTGGTTTTTGAAACGGGAGCAAGCCCACTGTGCAAGCCTCTAATGAAATGGAGGCTGCGGCCTACGAAAATCCAAGTTTTAATTTTGAAAGTTTAATTTGGCCCAGTTGGTTAAGGCCCGACGTTTGTTTTAAAACTTTGGTTTCGAGGTCCACTTACAAGTCCATAATCAGTTATAAGCTCAGCTGGGTTTAAACCCAGAGTCCAAAATACAAGTCCAATGAAAGAATTTAAACAAGCCCACACAAAATAAATACAAGCCCACAAATTAAACAACAAGCCCACAAATAAATTATTACAAACCCAAAATAAAAAGATAAAAAGCCCAAAAAATTGGGTTAATTATTACAAGCCCACAATTAAAAAATTTGGAAGCCCACAGGTTGGGTTCTCTCAATTGAATGGGTTTAGGCTTACCTTTTTAGCACAGCCCAGCTGCTCTGATATTGTTGCAAAAACCCAGTTGGGTTTTGGTTCTTTTCCTTGGTGGCGTCCCAGCAGAGGAAAAACAGGTTCAGAATCAGCAAGTCCAACAACAAATGAAATGAAGCAGATGCAGATGCAAATGCTATGCAGTGAAATGCAAAAATAGCTAAGAAAAACACAGATAAAACACAGCACCAATCCCCGGCAGCGGCGCCAAAAACTTGGCAGGCCAGGAGATGTGTATAAAAATGAAGCAATAAAAACGGGCCTACAGTAATACCGCAAGTGCACGGTCGTCGGTTGTAGCTCGTGCAAGTACGGGTCGATCCACAGAGATCGGGTGTGTTTTGGAAGTGTTTTAGCTAATTGGGTTCCTAGATTTGCTTTGGGATTAGAATACCCCTTTGGAACTATTGGGCTTAATGGGTTTGTTTTTAACAATGAAATACTTTAGGTCTCGGGCCTTTGAATTTGAACTGAGCCTTGGGCTCAGTTATTCTTTGAAGTATAAATGGGCTTTGGCCTTAAACTTAGGCTTTTGATTAAGCCCACAGTTACTTGGATTGGGCTTTTAATAAACTTGGGCTTCAACTTTTGGTTCAAATCTGGGCTTGGTTACTGAGGACTGGGCCTTAGGCTTCACTGAAGTGAATTGGGCTCAGTTGGATTGGGTCTTTAGCTAGGCCTTTGGGGAGGAAGCAGCAGTGGCAAGACTGCACAGCAGAAGAAGTGGCAGCAGAGTGGAGATGCAGCAGGAGAAGAAGTGGCAGGGCAGCAGCAGGAGCAAGAGCTGCACAGCAAGGCCAACAGCAACATCAACTGCAGCAGAACAAGCAACAGCAGCTACAGCAGCAGTGCAGCAGAAGTGTAGCAGAGACAGACAAGGCAGTGCAAAACAAAACAAGAATGAACCAAGGCCTAAGGCCAAGGGCAGGGATAGCGAGCAAATAATCAAGGGCAGTGAAAGAGAATTAAACAAAGATGAGGTAAAATACCAAAGAACACTGGGGATTTGATTCCACCATCTAACCTATCTAGGCAGTGTTACTTATGAACTAAAATCTTGTCCCCAATGGACCTAGGTTAAGGTTCAAGCCTGCCTATGGTCCAGGGCTGCATTAGTGGAAGGTAATTAGCTTAATTCACTAGCATCACCCCTAGCATTGAGTGTCTGTTTAAGGCACACTCAATCACAGGTGATGTTTGATACCTAACTTCATTACTTCCCTATTTCAGTTACATGTGGATGGTTAAGTCCCTAAATTCTCTAGTTCACCCCTAGCATTGAGTGTCTTCTTACAGCACACTCAATCACAGGTGACTTCAATCACCAAGAACACTAACATCCTAATTCAGTTATACCTACAAGAATGTTCACTAAGTTTTCTCTACCCAACAAGGTCTTCAGGCTTCATCTAAGCCCCAACTGATGATCTAGAACATGTTGACAGTGAATAACATAAGCAAGAAATTAACAGTGACAAAGCAAGAAATTAACATGTGAACACACACAAACATCTAACACATTAACAGGAGACAAATACAATTATAACATGAACATAAGCATAACAGGAATATGAAACTGAACTGAACTGAAAATTGAAAATTAACATTTTAACAGAACTTGGAAGTTCTGGATGTAGGCTAATCCAAACATGGTTTCTAACACAACCCATAGTCCCAATTTATACCCACAACACAATTTCCCTAAATTACAAAATTAGGGTTCTTCCCCAAAAGTCAGTTGAATTAGGTTTTTCAAATTACCTAATTTTGTGGCACAATTTCTTCATTGTGATGTCGACCCATCCTTTCTCTGACTCTCCTGTATCACTTCATGCCTTCAATTTCACTCTAGCTCAACCTAATTTACCAATTTTGCACGCTAGGGTTTCTGATAGAGAACGTGCAAAAATTGAGAAAATAGGTGGCTAAGGAGAAGGGAAACAGAGGGTATTGGTTACTTTGAGTGATAGGGTGATGATGGTGGAGGTGTGGTGGTGGCAGTGAAGGTGAAGAAGGTGGTGGTACGGTGGCGGACATGGTTTGCAGCAGGGTGATGGTTCTGCAGAGGGGTGGGTGGAGGAGAAGGTCGACTGGTTGGGAGAAGGGGTTGTTTGGTTAGGTGGATGGTGCTCGGTCACTAGGGTGTGAGGCGGGTGTATCTAGTTTTGATGTTCTGTGACTCTGAGCTGCGAGATGCGAAGATGGTAGGTAGATCGGATGGTGATTCGGAGGCAAGCGAGGAGCGACCGTCAGATTATATGATACAACAAAATGAACGGTACTTGATGGAGTTAGGTACTGTAGTGTAAGGCGGAGATATCAAACTTCGATGCACAGCAAGGGAGCGACCGTTGGATTCAACTACCATCTAATCTGAAGGCTTGGAATTTCAGCGCTGTGGTGCTCGGCAGAGACTTCAGATTTTGATGCTCTATGAAGGAGCGACCGTCGGATGCTTCTGAGAACTGATCTGATGGCTGAGAACGGAGGCGCTTTTGTGTGTAGAAAATGAGGTTGTGCGCACCATTCTTCGCGGTTTCCTTGCGTAATTTCTCCCGGCTTTTCACTACTTTTCTGCTCTTTTCGCTCCGCGACTCATCCGAACTTTATTTATTACCTAAAAATGCAAAATTAATTAATAAAAATATTTATTCTTGAAAACAATGAAAATACAGAATATGGGATAAAATGTAGAATTAATGCACAAAAGATGAGTTAAAATGCCAACAAAAAGGGATAAATATATACAATATTTGGCACTCATCAGAAACCTCTACCTGACCACTAGTCTGTGGATGATACGGGGTAGCTACCTTATGTGTAATACCATATTTCTTCATTAGAAGTCTAAAAGTCCCATTACAAAAGTGCGACCCTCCATCACTAATTATAGCTCGCGGTGTACCAAAACGTGTAAGTATATTATTTTTCAAGAACTCAATCACAACCCTATGGTCATTGGTTTTACACGCAACCGCCTCAATCCACTTAGAGACATAGTCTACGGCGACAAGGATGTATAGGTTACCAAAAGAATTAGGAAACGGACCCATAAAGTCAATACCCCACACATCAAAGACCTCAACAATTAAAATAGGTTTCAAGGGAATCATGTTCCTACGGGAAATGGTCCCTAATTTCTGGCATCGTTCACAAGTAACGCAGTAACTGTGGGAGTCTTTAAATAACGAAGGCCAATAGAATCCACACTGCAATATCTTAGCAGCAGTTTTCTTAGCACTAAAGTGACCCCCACAAGCATGATCATGACAAAAGGAAATAATACTGGACTGGTCACTCTCAGGTATACATCTCCTAATAATCTGGTCTGGGCAATACTTAAACAAATAAGGATCATCCCAAAATAAGTGCTTAACCTCAGGTAAAAATCTAGAACGATCTTGTTTACCCCAATGTTGGGGCATTCGACCAGTAAAAAGATAGTTCACTATATTCGCATACCAAGGTAATTGGGTAACAAAGAACAATTGTTCATCAGGAAATCTATCCCTTATAGGAAGGGAATCATCTGGGGAACTAACAACTAGCCTAGACAAGTGATCTGCTACAACATTTTCGGCACCCTTTTTGTCTCTAATGTCTGGAGAAAACTCTTGCAACAACAGAATCCACCTAATCAATCTAGGTTTAGTATCCTTCTTAGACAAAAGATATTTTAAAGCAGCATGATCAGTATATATGAAGATCTTAGAACCTAAGAGATAGGATCTAAACTTGTCTAAGGCAAACACAATGGATAATAGTTCCTTCTCGGTAGTGGTATAGTTCAACTGGGCATCATTCAGAGTTTTGCTAGCATAGTAAATCACATGAAGTAACTTATTTTCTCGCTGACCTAGCACAACACCAATAGCATAATCTGAAGCATCACACATGGTCTCAAAGGGTAGGTTCCAGTTGGGTGCCTGGACTATGGGGGCGGTAGTGAGTAATGACTTAAGCTTCTCAAAAGCCTCTAAACAAGCATCATCAAAAACAAACTTAACATCTTTTCCAAGCAAATTGCAAAGAGGTCTAGACATCAAGCTAAAATCCCTAATGAAACGACGATAAAAACCAGCATGTCCTAAGAATGACCTAATATCTCTTACGGTTTTTGGGACCGGTAAAGTTTTAATAAGGTCAAATTTTACTCTATCCACCTCTATACCCTTTGAAGATACAATATGCCCTAGAACAATTCCTGAACGAACCATAAAGTGACATTTCTCCCAATTAAGCACTAAATTATTTTCCTTACACCTAGTCAAAACTAATGACAAATGATGCAAGCACTCATCGAAAGACGAACCAAACACTGAAAAATCATCCATAAAGACCTCTAAGAACCGTTCTACCATGTCAGAAAATATGCTCATCATGCAACGCTGAAAATTCGCAGGGGAATTACATAGCCCGAAAGGCATGCGTCTATACGCAAAGGTACCAAAGGGACAGGTAAAAGTGGTTTTCTCCTGGTCTTCTGGGGCAATAACGATCTGATTATATCCAGAGTAGCCATCTAAAAAGCAGTAGTGATTATGTACAGCTAATCTCTCTAGCATCTGGTCGATCAAGGGAAGGGGAAAGTGGTCCTTCCTAGTGACCTTGTTCAATTTCCTATAGTCAATACAAACACGCCAACCCGTGGTCATTCGGGTCGGTATTAACTCATTGTTATTATTCTGGACTACAGTAATACCAGATTTCTTGGGAACAACCACTTACTGTCTGAAATAGGGTAGATGATGCCTGCATCTAATAGCTTAAGAACCTCAGTTCGAACTACTTATTTCATATTAGGGTTTAGTCGACGTTGCATCTCCCTAGAAGGTTTGGTGTCTTCCTCTAAATAGATCCGATGCATACAAATAGTAGGACTTATACCCTTAATGTATGCTATGGTCCACCCTAAAGCTTCCTTGTTGTTTTGAAGGACGATTACTAGCCTACTTTCCTGATCTATATCCAAGTCGGAAGAAACAATCACAGGTAAAGTCTCAGACGGGCCTAAAAACATATACTTCAGGGTATCTAGCAATTGTTTTAGGTCCAACTTAGGAGGCTCTTCTAAAGAAGGAACTAGGGTAGACTTAGAAACTGGTAGTGGTTCGAACTTAGGTTTCCATCCATTACTAGTATCTAACAAAGGGGTTGAATCTAACAAAGCATTCACCTCATTAATTACATTATCATCATCAAAATCAATCCCAAAGTGAGCTAGGCATTTTTCTAATGGATCTTCTAACAAAGTGTTTGGTAATGACTCCTCGACTAATGTTCCTATCATGTTCACCTCTTCTATATTCGAGTCATCTAGTTCAGAGGGTAGCTTACTAATATTAAAAATGTTCAGCTCAATAGTCATATTACCAAAAGACAAATTCATAATACCATTTCGACAGTTAATGATCACATTGGATGTAGCTAAAAACGGGCGACCTAAAATCACTGGTATTTGGTTCTCTGGGTCAGGGAAAGGTTGGGTATCTAGGATAACAAAATCCACTGGATAAATAAACTTGTCAACCTCTATGAGAACATCCTCGATCACACCACAAGGAATTTTAACGGACCTATCATCTAACTGAAGTGTCATCTGGGTAGGTTTCATCTCACCAAGTCCTAGCTTAAGGTACACATGATATGGAAGTAAATTCACACTGGCTCCTAAGTCAAGCAAAGCTTTCTCAACACGGTACTTACCTATTGTACAAGCAATGGTAGGGGACCCTGGGTCTTTATACTTAGGAGTAGTAGTATTCTGAATAATAGAACTCACATGACTAGCTATGAAGGCTTTCTTCTGGACACTGAGCTTACGCTTTCGCGTACACAAGTCCTTAAGGAACTTGGCATAAGAGGGAATCTGCCTAATTGCATCTAATAATGGAAGGTTGATATTAACCTACTTAAAAACCTCCAATATATCATTAAAGTTGGACTCCCTCTTAGTCGGAACTAGCAGCTGTGGGAATGGGGCTCTGGGAACAAAGCCGGGCTCAACAGGACCCTCATTGGTCTCTTTGGAGACTCTATCAGTCTCCTCATTTTCTGGCTCAGCAGGGTGAACTACAGCATGTTCATTATCAGGCATGGCGACCTTGTTGTCAACTTTCTTTCCACTCCTTAGGGTTGTGACAGCATTCACATGATTGTACGATTTCTCTCCTTTGGGGTTAGGATCAGTATGACTAGGGAACCTTCCTTCTTCTCTCTCATTGATAAACTTAGCTATTTGGCCGACTTGAAGCTCTAATTTAGCAAAAGACTGGGCACTATTCTTAAAATTCTGTTTGGTTTCCTCTTGAAAATTACCCTGTCTTTTTACTAACATTTCCTGGATTTGTGATAGCATCTCCTGGCTCTTCCTTAATATACTAAGGGTTTCCTCTAAGCTAGCTATTCTATTCTCAGATGGGTTCTGGGTATGACCTGAAGAGTTCTTAGTATAACCAAAACCTGGGGGAGGCTGAGAATTACTAGACTGGCCTTGATTCTGGCCCTTAGACCAAGAGAAATTAGGATGGTTTCTCCAACCAGGGTTGTAGGTTTCTGAGTATGGGTCAAACTTCTGACGGTTCTCAAACCTAGAGTTGTTATAGACAGCATGGGCTTGTTCTTCACTAACTTGACCTTCCCAAAATGAATTATCGGGCTCTATTACACAACTAGAGACTTGAGAGGCTCTATTAGGTTCAACAAGGGACCTATTTTTAGACTGACCCATTTCTATAGCTTCTAACCTTTTGGACAAAGCAGCAAACTTAGCATCTGACGCAAAACTCGTATCTACCATATTGGTGCTACTTCTATTGATCAAGAGTCTTTTAGGGGGTTCAACACAAGATTCCCACTGTTGGGATTTTTCAGCGATAGCTCCTAAGAAGGTAAAAGCATCATCAGCATTTTTACTAGTGAACTCACCAGCGCACATAGACTCAACCATGGCTTTGGTCGAATAGTCTAAACCATCATAAATAATCTGTACGAGTTTCATATTATCAAATCCATGGTGAGGACACTGAGATAGGAGATCATTGAATCGCTCTAAAAACCTATAAAGAGACTCTCCCTCTTGTTGTACACTAGCACTAATTTTCTGCCTAACAGCTGCAGTTTTATGCTTAGGGTAGAATTTCATATAGAAGGCAGCGATAAGTTCCTTCCATGTTTCTATGGATTCAGACGGTAGGTTGTTCAGCCAGGTCTTGGCTTTGTCTCTCAAAGAAAAGGGAAACATCTTAAGTTTCAAGACTTCATCGGTAAGGTCCTTTATCCTAATTGTCCCACAGATTTCCTCAAAGTCCCTAATATGAAAATAAGGGTTCTCATCATCTTTTCCTAAGAATATAGGGATCATTTGAAGAATACTAGGTTTTATCTCGAAATTAGCCGTAGTGGCTGGCAATTTAATGCATGAAGCTCGGTTGGTCCTAGTTGGGAACATGTAATCTTTCAAAGTTGCCATCGTTGGCACAACTGGAGTACTAGGGGTACTTTTGTCACTCAGAGATAAATTCTCAAAACTGAAGTTTCCAAAAAC
>NC_039367.1:152850047-152921424 GCF_003573695.1 Papaver somniferum | reverse complement strand
GCAAGGAAACAAAAAAAAAAAACCAAAAAAACGTAAAGAAGAACAAAAATAATAAAAAATAAATAAAAAATAAAAAATAAAGAAAAAAATCTAAAAAAAAATGCTAACTAAACACAGGTCCGCGTCGGCGTCGCCAAAAATTGATGGTTTTGAAATAGTGATTGTAGTAGATAGTGGTAAAAGGGGTTCTTTTCGAACTTGTGAAGGTAACTCTTTTTTTTAGATTTAAGCAAATAAATAAATGAAGGAAATTAATAGTAATGTCAAGATTTTAGAAGGATTAAGGCTCAGGATTCACTACCGCTTCAAGTTGATTGGTTATAAATAATATTTCAGAAATTATTATTAAGCTCTTTTTCTTATTAAATCACTTTTTAATTTAAAAGGTGTCCAAATATTAAGTTGTAATCCTTAAGCATGATTTATCAAAGAATTATTCTAAGCATAAAACATCAAACTGATTCACAACTAATTAAGAAAACCATTTTCTCCTTTTTTTTATATTTATCCAAGTGAATTAAATAAAGTAAATAATTAAAGAAATTATAAATAAAAATATTACCAATCAAACATGAGTGAATAGATTCTCCATTTCCTTAATCACCAAGAATTTAGCCGCTCATCATGTTGGAAAACCTCTCAAAATATTTCATTGATGCTCAAAAATGTTTTACAATGAAGAGAAAGACAAGAAATTGATGTAAAACAGAATTTTGCGACCCCCAGAAGACGTCCAGTGTCAACGACAGAGCTGAAGCGCTGTTGTCATTGAAGAACTACGACCCACACCGGACAGTCGATGGAACTGTTGATAAACGACGGTCTTGGAGAGTCTGTTCTTCACGTTCTTCCTCCTCGCAGCAGCAGCAGCAGAACCAGAATCTCTGCAACTTGGATTTTCTTGCTCTGCAGTGCTCTAAACCTCTCCCAATTCTCTCCTAAAACTCTCTAACCCTTCTTATGACTCGAACCAACACTTATATAGCTACCAAACCCCCAAAAATCTCGAGTGAATCCGACTTCTTCGTTTTCTCTCTTCTCTGCGCTGTTGAGAAAATATCTCTCTCTGATCTCCCTGTACGCGTTTGTTAGCTATAAATTTGCCACCAAACTCTTATCAAGACTTGAACAGGACCAAGTATAGTTTACTTCAGCGCAAAACTCTCCCAGAATCTCTTGAAAATAGCTTTGAAAGTTAAACAGAGAGTACGTGTCCTGGTTGGACTTTGATCCATTCTCCCGGTCATTCCAGCCCAATTGGTTGGGTCCAATCGATCGTAACAGACTTGTTTACTCAATTACAGCCCATTAGTAGCAAATACAGCAATTGAATCTCCAAAAATCACGTCCAAAATTCGATCACCAAATCTGCCAGTGCTGTAACAAGTCTTCCCGCCAAAAACCCATTTTTGAATTTTGAGAAGGAATTCCCCCTATCCTCTGATGGGGTGCGAATAGCAAGTGGGGTTGAAATAAAATTCTTGGGGTGGAAATAACCAAATCTTGGGTGCCTTTAGTAATTTTTCTTGGATGTTTTCCGGACTTTTCCGGGATTCCTCCGGGGTATTTATGAGTGTCTCCAACATACTTCTGGGGTGCTTCTGGTACGTTATCTACGGAGGTTCAAATGCCACATTTTGAGCCAATTTCGCCGCAAAACCTTATTCTTCCAAAAACACCTACAAATAAATAAAATAACCAAATAAGTACGATATCGTGCACTAACAATATATACAAATGGGCTATATTAGACACATAAATGCGTCTATCATATACTATTCCACCAGTTTGCATATGTCTAAAGCTTTCAGGAAATTTAACAAAGACATGCATCATGATAGGACTCGCATGATTAATCGAGGTTCAAATGTAAGTACGTGACCATTTTGTCTAAAGGAAGATGACGAAAATGTGTTGGGAGATGAAATTCCCATATCTAAGTACAATAGATGCATTGTTGTACTTAGTATAATAATGTACTCGATTAAATTTTACATTCTTATGGAACTTGTTAGCTAGATATAGCTCAGCGCCAACGGAACGTCATTGGAATGGTATACTGAATGTAATCATGTACTTAAAAGAAACCATCGACATAAATTTGTTTTATCCCTAAAAAGACATAAAAAAAGAATGCTAATGAAAGTGCAATCTAAAAGGTGTTGATTATGAAGGAACAATAATCTCTTCTCCAATGAAAGTAATCATGGGGAGATATGGTAGACTATTTTCTACGTCGTTACCAATATTCAGTTTCGAAAAATACATGACTAAAGGAACTGTCTGGAACAACTCTAAAAGTAATCAGGGGCAGATGCCGACATCAGGGGCAGGATCCAAGGAAATGATGTCGACATATTTTACTTCGAAATTGAAGATGTGTTGTACTTTTTTGCCCTTCAATCGAGAATAGTTTTTCCCAAAAGGTTTTGTTACTCGACGAAGTTTTTAGCGAGACAACACTAAAAACATCAAGTATGTTGAACGTTGAATACACAAAGATCGCGTTGATATTACTGAAAATATCTGAATCAAAGAAATGAAACACGATAGTCTGTTAAGCAACGTAACTTCCAGAATCAACAACATGGTCTTATAGACATTCAAGTCGCCAAAGTAAAGTGTGATAAACTCCTTTTGACTGCATTAGACTAATGAAAATTGTCTAACATCAGGGGGAGCATCTAATGGTGTGTTGAACTATTTTCCTTCACCGAGGTTGCTTTTTTCCCATAGGGTTTTGTTACTCGGTAAGGTTTTAAATGAGACAACAACAAACATCGGGAATGTAATTTCCCAGCTAAGGCTATTGTCTTTCCCACAAGGATTTTCAGCCTTAAGAGTTGTGAAGCAACTAATCAACTTCAATGGAGCAAAGTGATCATCTGCAACAGATCACCTTTACTTGCATCTGTCATGTTGTATTCTTTTCCCTTCGTCAAGGTTTTATCTCACTGGGTTTTCCTTGTCAAGGTATTAATGAGGCAACATGTTCGAGTGAAACTATGTTCTAAGTTTGCTTAATATTGTACTATTTTTCCTTAGTTCAGGTTTTGTCCCTATGGGTTTTTCTGACAAAGTTTTAACAAGGAAATTAACTTAGACTCGTCGATCTTTGAAGATCGTATTGCATGTGATGAATTACATGTAAAGCGCGAGACAACATGTGAAGTACTACATCTGAAGAGTTGATATGGTGAAAATCCAAGATATCCCCCCAATTGGTGTTACTAGCTAGCAGTTAGAGTTCTAGTTTTCACTCGAAACAGGCATGAAGATTTCTTCCTTAGCGGCATGCGTTTGATTCAAAAGTTGTTTTTTTTTTTTGAATGAAGATGGCAATAACTCATGAATTGTCGGTTGTAGATGATCTCCTGAAGGTGGTTAGGAAACGCGAAAAGGAAGTCACGTTGAGTTCTAAAGAACTTCAAAGGGACAACAAAGAAATGCAGCAAAAACAGGTATTAGACTGTTTTTTCATCTTTTTTGTTCGTATATATGAAGTGGAAAGATCAAACTTTCACTAGTTTAGGAACAAGGATAATTAGACTTTAGTACCCAGATTTTGACTAACACTAGGCTTTGGTCTAACATTTATCCAACGTTAGGACTTGATACCTGGACCCGACGTTGACTCGTGTTGACTAGGTTAAATTTTGACTTATGTTAAGAAATCATTAAAAGTCATATATAAAATCTAATTAATAATCAAATTTACTACCACACCCTTTACTTTGCCAACATTTACATGATAATCTATAACCCTATACCATCTAATTGTCTTCTTCTCCGAACAGGCTATTCCAGACCATCACCACGACCACCATCCCTTTCTCTACCACCTTCTCACTACCGTCATCATGACTTACCACAATCACATCAAAACAACCTTCTCAGTTGCTGTGGATAACCCATCTTCTCTTATTTTTCCAAACCCTAACTCTTATATCAAATGGAATCCATTAATTTCTCTATTTCTATCCTCTCAGTTTCTAGGGTTCCAAAATTTGGTGAAATATAATGGAAGAATTAGTAATAAAATTAAGAATGAACAAATAAAACATTCCACCAAAACCCCAAATTTCATCAATTTTACACGAATGAAATCAAGAAGAGAACCGATACGGCAGTGATGAAATTTGTTTGAAGGGCATCAGAATTTGTTTCACAATATTTTTTAAAGACATATCTTTATCTATCTCTGATCTAATGATTTGATTATGATTTGTGTTGTTGTGCAGGGTATCGAATTGACTGTTGAAGGTAAGATCGGGCAAGGAAAAAAAAACAACTCCCAAATCTGATGATATTTCTCTCAAATAAGATTTATATACGAGAGTGGGTGATTTGGATTTGATTTTATTTTATTTTTTTTCGGTGGGGGTGGGGGTGGGGGGAGGTTCTGTTGCAGACACGGAGTAAGAAGAAATGGAGTAGATAAATTAGGTTTTGTTCTCTTTTTTTTCCAGATTAGTGAATGTTTGATCTCACCGTAGGCTATATAATCCTTGGATATTTCAAGGGTACATTGTATTCTCAACAATTTTGTTCTGTAAAATTAATTGAAGATCGGCCAAAGAATCTCACCGTCGCCGCCACCGTCGCAAAAACCATTATACCTTCTCATCGTCACAACAACCTTCACCGTTTCGCCTGTTTCAGATTGAAATCAAACTCAATTTCTAACTTCAATATTAAACCAGAGCTGAACGGAAAAACACCACATATCAAAACACTAATTCGATCACAAAAACCCAATACTGTGACATTCTTCTTCTTCATCAGAAACTCAATGTTTTTTTGGTATCTGAACTCTTCAATCACTTGGGTTTGAGAAAATACTGGTTGAAAATCCTCTTTGAAGAAGAAACCCTATACTGGATTTAATGAGTTCCCCTGTTGAGATTGAATTGGCGATTGATTGATTAATTAAAATCAGATTTCGTTGTTTGTAGAAATTCCTATGTTTGTTAAGACTGAATCGATGATTGACTGATTAATGTTTGATTTCTCTGAACTCTGCTAGTTTGTGTTTCATTAGTGATTGCCGTTCTTGGTTTTCTCCGGTGAGTGACTTTGGATTGATATGTACGAGACAGGTTCGCCATACCGGTTCTATACCGAATTCAGGAATATGCTTGTAAACTCCTAATATTAAAGTATTTTTATTTTATAAAATTAACTAAAGTCTGGTCATTGACAGTCCATGTAGGTCAACATCAAGTCCAGGTACCAACGCGAGTATTAAACACCAATTATCCCTTAGGAACACGAGGAACTGCCGGAGGAGGGGAAGAAGTACCACAAGACGAGGATGAAGAACCATCACAACAGCATAACCCAAATGGAAAAGATTGCCATTTTTATTGCATCGTTTAAATTCTCATATGGATGACATTAAATCCTCTTTTTCTTGTTTCATTCTGTTGCTATTGAAAATCCATTCTTTCCTAGTGATAATTTTGATTTTCATTCCTATATGTGTTTGTGAACACAACACTATCTAAGCATGACTTCTCACTGACTATCCCAATTGTTTAATGATGTTTTGAAACTATTAATTAGTTACCTGATACCACACCACAAGGTTACCAACCACACACAATAAGTCTCTAAGAAATTTGTGTTCTTCCCATCATGGGCATCTGGTTGCCCTTATTTAATTGTCTTGTAAATATGTAGTTTTCACATTTCATTATTGTGATGGATATAGTCATCACTACGGGTGCACATACCCTACTCATACCCGCCAATCCTATCATACCCATCATTGTTTTAACCGTATCATATCCTACCCACTATTTGGCGAATAGAGTGATGGAGATTTCTTACCGGCTGTTAAACGGGTAGGGTGACGGATAAAGCTCGAAATTATCCTAACTTATCCGCCTACCCGCCTTACATTGAAAAGACAAAATAACCCTTCCATTATATTTTTTCTCCTGCCCATTTTTTCGTTATTTCTATGTTTACCAAGGGCAAACTAGAAACTTGTATTTCCATTACTTTTTTTTTTTCCTTTACTTATCTCTTTTGTTCTCCTCGAACAAACAGAAACAAAACCATACAATGTGAAGCTAAATGGGTTCAAGTTCATAGATGATTGGGAAGATTTTTTTCAAGGCTCATAAACTGAGTATGGAATCTCTAACCCATTTGACATCAACCCAATCCTGATGGTGCCTCAACTGAGAATGGTCATATTAATCAACTGTTCTGACCTTTATTTGAAGAAGCCGATATACTTTGTCAAGATCCAAGATTTCAGCATCAACGTCTTGGATCAAGCTGTAACTTTAAACCTTTGGACAGTTAAAGATGGCCAAAGAAGGTATTCCTCTTGTCATCTGTTATCACTTTTGAACTCAATTTATTGTGCAGTTGATTAGACTTATGAGTCATATTTATTAACTAATCAAAGCTAAATATTACATATTTTGTATTTCTCTCTTCTTGCTGGTTATTTATCTACTTCGAGATTTTGTAATTGGGTTTGAAATTTTGTTTATTTCTTGTGTCTAATTCTTGCAACCTTTCTGTGGTTATTATTGCATGTTTGTTCTTGGGTGTGAATCTGAAACATTGAAGAATTTGGTTTTATTTTCCTTTCCCTATTGCATAAGTCATGAATTTTCAATGAAATTTTGGTGTTCATGGATGGCATGTTCCTTGTTTGATAAAATGTGTAAATGGAGCTCCTTTCATAATTTATGAGAATCAGTTTGCATGGACAGTAGCTTGATTTTCTTTCAATGGTAACCCCTGAAATTTTAGTTTCATTTATAAGCCAACCAATTTACTTACAACTCTTGTTTTAAACTATCCATGTGTGCCTCTTATTGATTTTTGCAGTTACTAGTCTTTATCATAAATCAAGTTTGATATACGAACTTTAAACCTTCCTTTTAACTATCTAGTTTTTTCTTCTCCCCATTTTTCCTTCTCTGCTCATGATGTAGAAGATGATGAACGACGATGTTTTTGGGCTCTTTTTTCTCTGCTATTGTTGTTGTTGTTGATGATGATGATGAAGACGATAAAGAAGATGATGATGATGAAGTTTTTGCATTTCTTTTTCGTTTTTTTGTTGATTTTCTGTTGCTGTTGAAGATGAGGAAGATGATAAGTACGATGAAGATGATGCTGCTGATGCCAAATACGATAAATAAGCAGATAACTAGTACTTTTGTCCCGCTGATCTCATGCATATAACTGAGTATAAATTGCATTGTCCGGGGTTGCATATTTTTGAATGATATCAGTTTTTGCGGACCGTGTTTCTCATCAGTTTTTACTGCGTTACCTTTGTAACAACTATACAATGCGTGCTAAGTTGGTGTCAAATCCAGGTTTATAAAAGCGAAATTGACGAGTACGTATGTGAAGGGTTCATGAAATTCATTGATCTGTTCCGCCAATCCAGCTGACTACCTGTCCAAATGCTAGAGACGAGCTTCTAGCCACCCTTTACGTTGTGCCACATCGGTTCCCAAACCCTGAACCAGAACACTACAAGTCCACAACCACAAGCCTTTAACAACCTCTAATGTGGATCTAGGTCAGCCGTTAGTTGCTATCTCGAACTCATGGAATTTAACAATTTCCTAGCCTCTTATTTTGTCTTTCAAACATTAACAGATACAGAACTTGTTGTGATAAAATTGCATCAAATCATTTACTATAATGACTGAATCTAACAAGAGATAACTTGTATGCAGATTTATTTGGCGATCTTAGTACTTATTTCATCATCGTAGATGATGATTGAAGAAGAAGGTCAATATGAAGAGCTTTTGGTGATGATATTGTTATATGAAGAACAAGGTCACGTGAAGAACATGGAATTGGGCTGAGATTCATCGTCTATTTCAAAAAAAATAGAACTCTTTTCTTGAGAATACTTTTGTTTGTACATTTTTTATGGTTATACTTTTGTTTCTTGAGAATAGAACTTGTTCAGAGTCTGAACTTCAGACTTCAGAAAGTCATGGGAAAAAAAAACGGTTATACCCGTCACCCTACCCTACCCGACCCGCCAAAGAATGGATTGGGTAGAATCTTACCCGTTTAATGACGGGTAGGATGGCGGGTAAAAATTTTCTTAACCGCCAGTAAACGGATAGGGTGGCGGGTATAGGTCATATCCTACCCACCCTATCCGTTGTGCAACCCTAGTCATCACAATTTAATGATGTGAAAATTGTTTGCCTGTTTCGACATTATTGTGAAAGATGTAATTATCACTTGTGAAAATTGCCCTTAGTGAAGTCTGTAAATATAAAACTTAGTCCAAGTACAAAAATAAAACATTAAAAAATAAATAAAAATAAAACTAGCGCACTCTTGTTCATGGCTGAATGCTAAATCAATTTCCAAGCCCAAGTTTACAAGTTTATGCAAGTAGTTGTCTGTAAATAATCAAATATTGACTTTCTTCAAGAGCCAATAGCGTCTCACATAGCTCACTATCAAACATACACTATCCAGAGATTCCAAACTCAGTGATATTATTTGTGGATTTGTTGAGCTTGTATCACTTGGGTAATGGTACTAAAGAGCAAATATAATCTTTGTGAATGTTGACCAATCTAGGATCTAAATAAATGCAAACTCATATTTTAACGGAAATAAATTTTGGCTGAATACCCTAAATCTCGGATCCAAACCCAAACACTCTAACCTAACGTCCACAAAAAACGAACAGAACCTTTCACCAAATAAAGTCCACAAAAAACGCCCACCAATTGAATTTCAACCGAATCTTTTAAAAATGTTTTTATTAATAATTATTAGTTAAGATTAATATAGTCCATTTTAAAATATGAAAATCTAATTTGAATCTAAAACAATCATTCTTGACGGTAGATTTTCTTTTTTGGGCTACACATATATACTATCTTAATGATGAGTTTATGGAAGAGAGAGGAATCAAACTTGGGTTCCTCAGAAATTTCCAGAATATATAATATTCTACATTAGGGATTTATATTCGAAACTTTTGATTTGAAAACTACCCACTAAATTATCAACTTTAGCAGCATGATTGTTGTTGTTCTTTAACAATACTCCCATGAAGACAGTGGCGAATCCAGCTTATAGCAAGGGTGCGCACTTGCTACCCCTACTCATTTGGATTCTAAGCCCAAAATATCCTTCAAGCCTAATTTTGCTTTCTTGCTATCCTAACGAGATTTTGCTTCCCCTTAGTCTAGTTTCTAGATTCGTCGCTGCATGAAGACCGAGGAATCTGACATTGTTCAAGTCATGGTTATTTGGGTTTCTTCATCACTACGGGAAAAACATACTTTGACAACACCACACAAGTGTCGCAGTAGACATACGACGACACTTTTCGATGGGTTGCGGAAGGGGGGGAGGTTGTAGAAGGTCCCCGATTTACTACGACTTCGAGCTAAGAGTCGTAAACGTAGTTGTGGTTCAAGTTTGGACTACCTTGTGGTTCAGTTGCGATTCTCTTTCGATTTTATTTTGGAAGCCTACCGCAACTCTTATTTATATTGTAAGACTTGATTTCACAACATCTAATCTGGGTAGTAAAACTCTATAACACAACTCCCATTTATATTCCAAGACTTGATTTCACAACATTTAATCTGTGTAGTAAAATTCTGTAACACAACTTCTCTAATAATCGTGAATAGCACTATTACTACACAACTTCTCGAAAATACAACTTTTGTTTGGAGTTGTGTGCATAATACTATTTTGAAAAAAAAAATTAGGGCCGAAACCGAATTGCCGAAAATAATTCACATTCGCATTAACGTACCAGTGTAACACATTTACATTCATTCAAGTTAACCCGCTAGTCTTAAACACACATTCAAAAAATGGCAGTGATATAGATGTTTGTTACAAAAGTGGAGTTTCCAAAATACACTCTAAAAAGATTAAGATGTATATGAGAACATTCACCCTAGTATGCAACTGTGCTGATTCGAATCTGGAATCGTGTAACTGCTCACCATTGACTTGCTGGTATCATTGATGAGAATCCCAGGCAAACACAAACCTTTCGTGCCCATCACCATCAAGAGGAGATGCTTAGTTTACGGAAAAAACCATTTAAGCAACAACAACTGCTGCAAAATGTTGTGCACCAATAATCTTTCCGTTACAGAAGTTGTTACTTGTTGCTGCTGCACCACATCCTTGAGATTTTGTGAAAAGTCATGCACTATCAGTTGACATTCCGTAGACAAACTAAGAATATCTCGGCAAAGGCTCAACGGCAGGCGGTGTCTGTATTGGAGCTGCATCTCTTGAACGCATAGGAGATTGTAAACCAGATCTCCAAGCCATGTTCATCCAGTTAAGATTATGGACTTTGAACTCGAGACCATGCCTGCTGGTGTTCTAAATCTCTAGCATGAATGGCATCCCTGCACAACCAGAAAAGGTCACGCTCAAACAAACATATCACAGTTTTAAAACCCATATTTGCACTTGACCAACCATTAACAAAGAAACTGCAACAGGGTTAAGGCATGCAATAATAAAAAAGTGAAGGAAAGAAAAAATATTCCACCAAAACTTTGTAATGTCATTGTATCACACAAGCCATAAGCGAGAGCTGAAGTTGAAACAAACTCGAGCTTAAGCTAATAAGCTCACTAGAGCTGAAAATGTAACAGTTCTTTGCAAGTACTGCAAGGTTAATGTTTATAATCTTTAGCTACTCTAAAATATTCAGACTTAAATCTTCTTCTGAAACAAACAAATTTATTTGCTTTATAGATGACACACATATGTTCATAGTATTTAACAAACGGCAGGGTAGAAAAGAGCAACTGCGCCTCAATTAAAAAACAGGCAGTGCCTCTCTCAATAGTTAGCAGATGTCAATACCATAGGCTATAATTATGAATTGTTAGACTCAATCCATGGACAATCAATAAAAAAGCCACATTCACTACTTAAGATCAAATGCACCTACAAAAAAATAAAACATGGAACTCCTGTATGTGTGTGAACGAAGAGCATAGTACAACTACAAATGATGTGATATACGACATTTTAAAATGCTGAAAAAAATCAACTGCGCTGCAAAAATCTACTCAAAGAATTATACCAACTAACATAGCCAGTGAATACAAACAAAATAAGTATGCGGGCGAGAAACAAACCTGCTTGTGCATCGGTGCTCCACCATATGCAGCAGCGACTTTAACACCAGTCTGATAAGAGAACTTTTTCGCTTCATCATGTATCTACAGGACCACAAAATCAAAAATGAGTAATTAGAAATTAGAAAAGTGTATCTACGTCACTAATAACAATCATTAAACAGAAACTCAAACAAAGAACTTAGCAATTTTCACCTGGCAAGACAACTCTCTAGATACCCTCCTCTCCTCCTTCAATTTCAGTAGCACTTAATTCAGCAAATTTGTCAGCAACATCAAATGGGTTTGGCTCATAAGTCCTTCTCCCACCACCACCACTACTACCACCACCACTAGCACTCCATCTACCTCCTCCTCCTCCACTAGCACCACCTCTAGGTCTAACTCAGGCGGTACCTGAAATTGCAAATCAAACACCATTATGTTAAAACAATGACAAAGAAAAAAAAAGTAAAAACACAAAGTGAAAAATCCCAAACATTATACACAAATAATACTTACAATCCAAATATTGTCAACACCACCAAGTACAGCAGCATCAAGCTTTGATCTAAAAGGATTC
Organism: Papaver somniferum; assembly: GCF_003573695.1. Lineage (NCBI taxonomy): Eukaryota > Viridiplantae > Streptophyta > Magnoliopsida > Ranunculales > Papaveraceae > Papaver > Papaver somniferum. The sequence continues at coordinate 152,909,715 of NC_039367.1, read as the reverse complement.
CAGACTTTGTACCCAATCACTTTACTACCACCTTTCATTCCACCACTACCACGACCTCCTCCTTTGCTGCCTCCTCTGCCTCTACCACCACCACGACCTCTAATTTTTCAAATCAAACATTCCCATATCTAATCCTTCCCTAAAACCTCAATTTCAATTTCAGTCACTTGATTCAATTACATCCAAGAACCCTAATATCTATTTTGGGAAAGAACAGAAACCCTAGCTTCTCTAATCTTCATTAAAACTCACACATCAATCACTAATTCTTCCTCATCATACTGTGTTCACAAAACACATCTTTAATTTCTCCATTTCTAACTCAATTAACGATTCACTGAGAAAACCCTAGTTCTCGATTCATAACAGGACTCAATCTTCTTCTTCATAATTAGCAGAAACACCAACTCCTTCTTCTTTTATACATCCTCACGATTTAAATTTCCTCAAGCCATACCTCAATTTCACCTCTCGATTTTCAACTGAAGAAGAGCATAGAAGAAGAACGAAAAAGAAGAAAGAAGAAGAGAGAATAAGAAGAGAAAATGAGTTTCAAAGAAGCCATTGCAATTTGAAAGAACCGATATACAACTTCCGTAAGTTTTTTTACATAAGAGAGTGATCGAGAAATAGATTCTGTGGTGAGTTAGGGTTTTCTTTTGCAAGGGAGGCGGAAGATGAGGTTAGAGACGAAGATAAGAGAGGAAAATGAAGAAACTGTGAGAAATTTTCTTGTGATCTTCTATATACTTATCTTTAAACGGACAAGATTTGATTTAAATATGGTCATATGGATTAGGGATATCTTTGGACGGTGGAGATTTGATTTAACACTGTCATACGGATCAAGGAAAGTGTGTTTTCTTTGAGTTTTCTTTGTGCTTTTTCTATGTGCTTCCGGGTTGAATTTCGACTAGTCACATAAGTCGTGAAGTAATTTCGACTATCCATACATGTCATGAAGTAGCTTTAGTTCACACTGGAGGACTCGGGTTCTCAGAATACACCATTGAAATCGATAAATATGAAGTTCTTCGTGTGTGTTTTTGTTCTTTTTTTGTGCTTTCGATTTCTGTTTTTGTGCTTTCTTTTTTTGCTTTCGGTTTATTTCAACTAGGGTTAGCAAGATACATCCTCTAAATTGATAAATATGAAGCTCAGTGTCGATTCGAACTTCAAATGTGGCATAATGGCATACGAACTATGAATCAGGAAGCTCCAGGAGGGTTCTGACTTCAAGCTTACCATGATACATCATCGAAATTGATAAATATGAATCTCAATGTCGATTGGAACTTCAAATTAGTATAACGACAAATAAAGTATGAATCATGAAGCTCCAGGAGGGTTCTGACTTCAAACTTGGCATGATACATCATCGAAATCAATAATAAATATAAATCTCAGAGTCGATTTAAACTTAAAATATGGTATAATGACATAGAAACTATGAATCATGAAGCTCCGGGAGAGTTCTGACTTTAAACGTAGCATGATATATCATCGAAATCATAAATATGAAGCTTAGAGTCGATTCGAACTTCAATTATGGTATAACGACAGAGAAACTATGAATCATGAAGTTCCGGGAGAGTTATGACTTCTAACGTAGCATGATATATCATCGAAATCGATAAATATGAAGCTCAAAGTCGATCCGAACTTCAAATATGGTATAACGACATAGAAACTATGAACCTAGAAGCTCTGGGAGGGTTCTGACTTCAGACTTAGCATGATACATCATCGAAATCGATAAATATAAAGCTCGGTATCGATTTGAACTTCAAATATGGTATAACGAAATAAAAACTATGAACCAAGAAGCTCTGGGAGGGTTATGACTTCAAACTTGGCATGATACATCATCGAAATCGATAATTATGAAGCTCAGTGTCGATTCGAACTTCAAATGTGGCATAATGGCATACAAACAATGAATCAGGAAGCTCCAGGAGGGTTTTGACTTCAAACTTAGCATGATACATCATCGAAATCGATAAATATAAAGCTCGGTATCGATTTGAACTTCAAATATGGTATAACGACATAAAAACTATGAACCAAGAAGCTCTGGGAGGGTTCTAACTTCAAACTTGGCATGATACATCATCGAAATCGATAAATATGAATCTCAGAGTCGATTCGAACTTCAAATATGGTATAACGACATAGAAACTATGAATCATGAAGCTCTGGGAGAGTTCTGACTTCAAACTTAGCATGATACATCAAAGAAATCGATAAATTTGAAGCTTAATGTCGGTTTGAACTTCCTAAGAACGATGAATTCATTCATCTACAGCTAAGATTCCATCGGAATATTCTTCGAAACCTTAAACACACCACAAATTGTTAACTTCGACATTGAACCTGGCTACGAGCTCAAAACCTGGCCGCGTGTAGACTACAATAAGTCGGAAACTGCGTAAGAACGATGAATCCACCCATTTACAAGTAAGATTTCATCGGAATATTCTCCGAAACCTTAAACACACCACAAATTAGACACTGAACCAGGCTCTGAGCTCGATAGTTGGTCGCAAGTGGACTATTATAAGTCGAAAACTTTATAAGAACGATGAATTCACCAATCTACAGATAAGATTCCATCAGAATATTCCCCAAAACCTAAAATACACCATAAATTCGTCAACTTCGATACTGGACCTGGATCCGAGATTGAAACCTGGATGCGAATGGAGTATTATAAGTTGGGAACTTCGTAAGAACGATGCATTCACCCATCTACAGGTAAGATTCTATCTGGATATTCCCTGAGACCTTATACACACCACAAATTCAACACTGAACCAGGCTCCGACCTCGAAAGATGGCCGCAAGTGGACTATTATAATTGGGAAACTTCATAAGAACGATGAATTCACACATCTACGGATAAGATTCCATTAGAATATTCCCGCAAATCTAAAACACACCTCAAATTCGTCAACTTATTCGACACTGGACTTGGATCCGAGATCGAAATCTGACCGCGAGTGGACTATTATAAGGCAAGAACTTGGTAAGAACGATGAATTCACCCATCTACAGGTAAGATTCCATCGGAATATCCCCCGAAACCTTAACCACAAATTCAACATTGAACCAGGCTCCGAGATCGAAACCTGGCCGCGAGTGGACCATTATAAGTCGGAAACTTCTGCATATTGTATGCATACCAGGCTCAAAGATCGAAACCTGGCCGCGAGTTGACTACTATAAGTCAGAAACTTGGTAAGAACGACGAATTCATCCATTTACAGGTAAGATTCCTTCGATATATTCTACAAAACATTAAAAAAATCATATTTCTGCATATTGTATGCGTACCCGGATCCAAGATCGAAACCTGACCGTCGAATCCCCCAAACTTATAAGTGTTGTTATACGTTTCTATTAAAAAAAGAACCTAAACTTGTGAACTGTAAGGATGGTTGATGAGCTAGACATCCATGCATTAGGTTCATGTTCGAATCTCCCCTCTAATGTATTTTTCATTATCATATTTTTGTGTTCTTCAACAACACTTGTGAGAATTGTGATAGGCTAAGTCACTACACTTATGAAACAAAGTTGTTATACCTAAATGTCGTCACAACAGTTTTGCTAAAGGAGTTGTCGTTTGTTTTCTTAGCGCAACCCCTTGTTCCTAAGGGTTGGTAGTGATGATATACGACAACTCTTCCTTTGAAACCAGTTGTAAAACATAGGACTTTCTACGATGTATAGCGAAGTGTTGTAAATCTCCAGTTGTAGATGTATATTTTTCCCTTAGTGTCAATGTCAGAGTGTTCTCGATAACAAAATTCAGATCTGGTAGGGCCATTGATGGGGGATGAAGAGTTGATTTGCACTTAATCCTATTAATCTGATGACTATTTTTTTCTTTGTTTCCTCAAACATCTTAATTACACGACTAATGTTGATTAATTGTCTCTAACTCTTTCCTTTTATCTTCTTATAAAACTCATGATCTGAAATTTTTACAAAGTACATCTGAATTTATATAGTGTATTGAAGATATAAAATCTGATAGAAAATGAATACTATTATAAATAGCACCTTCGATCAGTTATGCATGGAACTTGTCATATAAGTTACATTTTGAGCAAGCATAGAAGTAAAGCAGATTTCTTGTGATTTTCATTGCACACGATAGAACAGTACAAGTCACGGAAAAAAGAAAAATATGATATCATGAACAGCAAAAACCGAAGATTTTTGTTAGAGGGAGAGCAAAAATGGATTCGAGAAGTGCAAAAATCGTAATCAACTCGCTAACTAGACTCAATCCTACGTTTTTTCTCACTCGGTCAAAGTTATCCTTACTAGCCACACATGTTTCTCACACATGTCCAAAAAAAACTAAAACTCCCTTTGTTGTGTTCTTCTTCCATAACGAGTTATGAACCCTAGAAAACTTAAATTAAGTTTTGGAAGTACGTGCTTTCTTACTGACCAAACAAACACTGAAAAGGGAAAATACAATTATGTTATTTTATGTTCTACTAATTCAGAAAATTTTGATTACAGATTGACTTTGTTGTGTGGGTAAAATACCCGATGGCCACGTGTCAACATCTCGAGGGATGAATACATGATGAGATGATAAGGTAGGAGCACCGAATCATTCTCTAAAAAGGAGGATTTGTCTCGGTCAAGGCAACGCACAGCGCCACATGAATGACGCGTGTAGGTAAAGGTCTAATCCGCTCAGACGGCCAAGTCTAAAAAGCAAGACCGCATTTAATGAAGGATAAGAACATGACAGGGGTAGTTGCACATCATGACGGAAGACTCGGACGATCTATACTACGACCCCGAGGTAATAGAGCGCGAGGTTCTTCACAGAAGGCCAACACGATCTAGGGAGAGCGAGATAACTCGGAGGGAGAACCAAGCAAACCATCACGAGGGATAATGTATAACCAACCCGAGGGAACCAGCACGATGGAAGACAGCTCACCCAACTCGGACGATCAAGCCATCACGAGTTTATTTAGACTATAAATACCAGTCCATGTACAAGGAGATGGACAACTTATGTAACATTAGATGGTCTTTCTAAAAAGAATTCCAGAGAGAGATCTAGATAGAGAGAAAGTGAGGAATCTAGAAGATATCTGTAACACTTTCAAGGGTAAGACCTTATAATCAATAAGAAAACATCTTCTTCTTCGTGGACGTAGGTCTTCAAGGCCGAACCACGTTATATGCTTGTGTCAATCTTTACATTTCATGCTCTTTACATCTTGTTCATATTGAATCTTGTATGTTTAAGTAATTTGTAATCTTTAATTTCACTTGGATGTAGTAGTGAGAAAAGATGCAACTACATTTTGGCGCTAGAAATAGGGAGGTATGAAGATCTAATTTACCTCCCTAACAATACACTACGACAAAATGGTCATTAGTGTCAAAAAGATTTGTCAGGAATTCCCTTTTTTTGGCCTCGAAATATTTTATGGGATGAATTTTTTTTGGTCGCGAAGTTGTCTCAAATACCCCGTCTGGAAAAGTATATCGTGGCAAAATTACAAATGGTCACGAGAAAAAATAATTAACAACAAAAAATTTACCGTCAATAAAAGTGTATTTCACCAACGAAATAAAATTGTCGGTGAAACTTATTTTAATGACTAAAAAAATTGACACCAAACATCACATTTTAGCAAGCAATATCTTTGTTGCGAAAATGTAAATTCCGTAGCAAATTAATTTGTCTTTAATGATATTTATTTAAAACCAAAAAAATTGTCTCAAAAATGTAATTTTCGTGTCAATTTTATTTATGTTTAATGATTATTATTTGAGAAAAAAAAAATTGTCTCTGATTTATTTTATAGAGACATAACTAATAGCCCCTGAAAATCAAATTTTAGAAACTAACTTTTTCGTTTCTAAATATTTTATTATTGACCAGATCTTTGATCCTAAAAAAAGTTTTTTGGAGACTAAATTCCTCCTCATTGAAAGCTTTATTTTAGTCTCTCTTTATTTTATCAAAGACAATTACATTTTTTCTTAAGAACTTTCAAAGACAAACCTTTTTTTTTTTCTAGAAGAAACATTTTTGGTTCCTAAATATTCTATCAATGACAACTAATTTGGCCCAGAAATGCTTTACTTGACGATCAATTGGTCCTAGATTCTCGTAGTTCTTCCTACAAAAATAGGCAATGAAGAGTGTTTTTGGTCCCTAAATTCTTGTACTAGCGACAATTATGTGTACATTGAAAGTCCCTATTTAAATTGCCACTACTAGTAGTTACTCAAATAAATTATCAAATTAAATATTGAGGACAAAAGAATTTATCAAATTTTATTAAATCACATATTCAATTTTTTGAGTCATTTAACAACAAATTTAAAAACACTCCGCAAAAATGCAATACAATATATCTACTATCCACTCATCTAAGATTCCAAACCCATTTAAGGTAACGTGTCTTTCCCGAAATTGTCTTCTTGTGGCTTCTTAATCTGTAATGGCTTCCAACCTTGCCCTCAAAGCCCGCCATTCTTGCCTTTTGAATGAATCACCAAATGGCAGGTCTTTCTTTCTCTCATCCTTCTTCCTAGCAATAGATATTTAGTAAGATGTTAATTCCACCTGATGCATTAAACCCAAACATGAATCGTCTACGTAAAATGCATTACCCCACACGGAGGCAGGCTGCTCTCGATAAAGCTAACAAAGCACAATCCACATGAGTCCTTCATCAAGGAAGAAACAGCATATTTCAATAACTAAATAAAATTTAGAACCGGCACCACTGATGTCCATAGAGATCTAATGGAGATGGTCTCTTAAACTGTCATTAGTGCTCCAAAATAGATCAATGCATAATTCATACTAGAAACTTAATCATAAGTCATCTAAGAAATAGATAGAGGAGAACAATTTTATGATCCGAACAACAAAACTATCACCAATTAACACTGACCCAGAAAACCTAAACTTAGATTCAAAAAAGAAACAAAATATATAGACCAAAAAAATAACTTACCTACAATCGGGTCTAATTAAGGAACACAATTTTGCTATCTCTGATACTCAAAAATTTGATTACATATCACCACTAAATTGAGAAGGATCGTCCCATTTCTAGTCTTTGATCATACCTGTATCTGCCCAATTAAAGTAAACCCAATGCTCCGCTGCTCTTAAATGATGAAAAGAATCATATTATCCTTACTACAAGCAGATTAGAAAGATGAACAGTTAGGTTCAAAAAAAATAAAAAAAAAATTCCTCCATCAAATGGTTTTTCCAACCATCACCGCCGATGTCCATAGAACTATTCACGATGGTCTCTCAAACCGTCCTCGAGTACTCGGAAACTGACCTGCACCAAATAAAACCCAACTATCACCGATTAACATTTATTCAAAAAAAAAACATAAAATAAGATACAAATCAAATTTTTTTTACCTTGTTTTTGAATCTGCAATTTTCATATATGTTTCCCATCTTCAACATGAAAAGGCAGAAGGAGGCTAAAGAAAGTAAAATAGGGTTAGTGATTTACTTTTCTGACGGGTTTCCAGTCTTCTTAGATTTTCTGACGAGAGCGGAAAACTCGAGATGGAGGCGAACAATATTTGTTTTTGAAGGAACATGAGCAAATGCTCCCAATTTCATATATTAATAGGAGTGTTTACAAGGATCGAATACATCATAAGTGAAACACATGAACAGATACAAAATCTATGTATTTTAAAATACAACAAAAGTACTAAATTCATGTAATTTGTTGAGGAAATCGATGTTATTTGAGGGATGGTGTGAAGTTTCTGATTCCACCATTTGAATTGTTGTTCTTCATCAAGAACAAAGTTATCTTCTTCTTTAAGATTTGATGATCCTACAGAGGAGTAATATGCGATGTATATCGAAAACACGATCATATCTTGTAGTCATGGATCTTCACAGCAATGCCGATCAACGTCAAACCAATATGATTCGCCCTCGAAGATGTATTTTAAACGATTGAAACAATCTATAGAATCGCCTTGAAGGCTATATGAAACTGTTATACAAACATATAATAAGAAATCAAGAGAGCATACATAAGCCATCTGATTGATAAAAAAAAGGAAAATAAAAAGAACCCTAAAATTTGTTGGAACAACAATTTGTTTTATTGAAACTGTACAAACTAAGAAGACTAACCTTGATCTGCCCAAAAGATCTGAAAAATCAGATCAAATCTGGACAAATCAAAAAAAAAGCTAAGAAGAACAAAGGAGTTTTTTTTTTCTTTTTCAGTTACAGAAAAGAGGGAGAGAAGAGCTGTGTGGCAATCCCAGTGATTAGTAATAATTACGTATATGGAGGCGAACAATATTGAAAGGGAAAAAGAAAGAAGAAGAGAAAGATAATAATAGGGTTGGTACTTGGTGTATATTTACCTAAAGTGGTTTCTAGTATATGCCATCAACGGCTAATATATACTCAGACTTGATGTAAAGTCTTAGGATGCGTAATGTATGGACCGACTCACAAAATGACGCGTAGTTTTTTTTTGGCTAAAGTTTGGCCAAGGTAAAAGGCTTAGTGAATTCTAGAAATGTATAAATTTGTGCATCGGTATGTCCAATTTTTTTTTATTAATGGAAATTAACATATTTCAATTCATTCAAATCAAAATAGTGATTATATGTTTGCTTACAAGAATAACTAAAACATGAAGATATAATTAAGGACATCAATTGCAAATAGATCGCGAAGAGAAAGAACAATAAACTCTTTCATAAATAAAATAAAATTATCTGATCTAAATTGTTAGGGTTTATATGGTCACCTATTAAATCAAACATGATTTTCATCAAGTGCACTTAATTTTGTTTGTTATTCGTCGATCTTACATTATCTTAGTTGGACTCAGTCTCTCGGACTCCATCGGCTTATCATGTGATCAGTCAATTTAACCGAATGTCCATATAATTTAGTCAATTTCACTCGTTATATATTAATATTATCCAATATCGCTCGACCTCTCTCTATTTCTCTCGGATGTCACGGGTTTACTTATATGGTTACCTATTGAATCGGTGATCTTACTAATTTCCATCCACTTCACTTATTCTTGTTTGTTACACTTCAGTGTTTTTACTAATTTAGGTCGCCTCACTCGGTTTCAATCGGATTCATCGGTTTTTTTTCTTCAATTATCCATAATTCAACCGAATGTCCATGGACATATCAATCACTAGTGGAAAATGGGCTATCTGAGACATAATGAAACGACACAAATTAAATATTGGGATTTAACTAGACAGAGAAAATGTCGTTGACTAAAGTCAAATGGTCGTTTTGTTGGGACCTTTGTTGACTTAGACAACGGCACTTCGTACTTTGTGGCTGACTAAAGTCAAGACGTCGCTGTGTCAAGACATTCGTTGACTAATATAACGGCATTGCATATAGTATTGTTTCTATTATAATTATATTTTATTGTATGGTTAAGATTTACTCTTCTTTTTGATGGATGTCTGGATATGAAGACACTCAGTCTTCTCACCACTATTTGACTAGATAAAGAAACCTTATCACTTCCCATTTTTTTCTTTTACTTTCTCTTTCTCTCCCGTTTTATTTCTTCATTCTCTCTCTCTTCTTCTGCTAATCCTAGATCTGTTGAAACCCAACGAAGTCTATCAAAAACTCAGAAGCTATTTCTCTGAAGACTAATCTATAGATCAAAACCCATCTTTCAGAGATCAAACTAAATCTTCACTAACACAAAATTCGTTTGCAGCCCTAGATATGTGATTTTCCCCTTCATAAACTCTAGCAAAATAAACTATTTTCTCTATTTTTACATTTGAAATTTATCCAATCCAAGGAGATGAGTTTATCAAGTACAGGTGCAGTGTGTAAAAACCCCAATTCGTTTTTTCTCTACCCTAATTCGTATTTTTTCTAGGGATTTTGTGAGTCCGGCTTTTCTTTGAGAATATGCAATTTTTATGTTTCTTTATTGGATATCATGGAGTTTTGATGCATGGGTTTGTTTTTAATTTCAATTTAGTTGATTGAGTTTTGAATTTTGTTACTGTATAATCACATCTGGCTGTATTGGTTTCTAGGTTCTACTTCAGTGATTAATTTGATTTTGATTTTTACATTTTACAGCCTTCTTATATGTCATTTATGATCAAGAAGAACCCCGGTGAAAAGATGAGATAAAGCAGATCCATCACTAATCGGATCCGTATGAAACTGATAACTCTGTCAGGTTTGTGTTTTTCTTTATCTTTCAATCTCATTTTACAGTAAGATCTGTTCACGTTTATATTTTTTTTCCTTAAAGAGACTGATAACACCATATCATGTCAAGATTAGATCCTATTTTAATTTTGGCTTTGTTTTTGTTTTTCTGCAGCTTATGTATGTTTATGCATCAGCATCTCCAGAGATGGTAAGTAATCTTTCTGTTATCTAATTGTGTTTCATGTAGTTTGTCTTTTGACTTGTTCACTAAGAGATGTTGGAGAGTTATGTCTAATGGTGTCCATGGTTTGGCATATTCAGGAAATGAAGATGGAAATAATTTTTTCTTGAGGAAGTGATTATTCCTTCATAGTGAAGATGGGGTATACCACCAAAGTAAGCAGGAGAATATTATTTCATGGATTAATTTATTGAATGAAGTTGTTAGTTGATTTTAATGTAGTATCTTGGTTTAGTAATTCATGTTTTTAAGCTGGTTTGTGCATTTGAACTATGATCCAATCTTTATCCTATTAAAGGAGAATATAAGTCCTCTATCTTTATGTCAAGCAACAGGTCCTTTGATGCTAATCTGTTGCAATTACTTCATATTTGTAGTTAACATTGTAGCTTTGCAGTTCAGACAATTTATAGCTTTTATCACATGCTTGGTGTGTTTTGGTTTTAAACTCTGCTTATATCTGGAACCTGCAGGCTCATATACTTTAGTACCTTGTTTACCACTTACTATTGTGTGATGTGCATTACATGAATATGAACTAATATTGGAATTATTTTTCGACGCATTCTTTTTTTAAGAACTATTTTATTTTTTTTGATTCGTGGCATAGGCTTAGACCTGCCCCTTGACAGTTCTGAAGCCACTGAGCTTACGCGTCAACTCTCAACATCTCTTACGTTTCTTTTGTATCCTTCAACTCTCAACTGTTGTCCTGTTGTAGTAATTTAGTTGGGTGCAAATGTAGCTTTAAACTGCAGTTAGTAAGGGATCAAAGTTGAAGAATCCAGTAGAGTACATGGCATACAGAGTTTAAGCCCAACTTTTGTTCTTTTTGACAACGTCACTCAACATTCTAGTTGCCAAACTTTTCCATGGCTTACAGAGTTTAAGCCCAAAGTGAGCAAAAGCACCACTAAGGCGTAGAAAACAACCCAGCTAAACTTTATATGCTTATTGGACTTCCTTTGTTTCTTCTTGTACGCATATATGAGAATCATGAGGTACATAGCGACAAAGACGAATAAAATTTTGGTATTGCTAATTTGATAGTTTAGTTTCGTAGTGACTTTCGTCAGTACTCGTGAACTTTTGATTTCAGTGAGGGCTTAAGTTATTTGTCTGCAATAAAATCTTGTGGGTTGTTTTATATTCCTCTTTATGTTTTTCAAATGAGCGCAGGGCAGTTGGTCTTTAGTCTTCACAGATCCTCTAAAATAATGGGACAATATCCAACATATAGAAGAGCAATTCTGACACTTCCAGAAATTAAACACAAAGGGAAGATTCAGTGGCTTATATATTTAACTTGCTTAACCTGTGTACGTTGTACATTAAAATGATCTAGTTGGCTAAGATTCAGTGGCTTATATCTTTACCTTGTTAACCTGTGTATAATGTGCCGCACATTAAAATGATCTAATGGTGTCTATGGTTCTGCATACACAGGAAACAAAGATGTATGTATTATTGGTGATGCACGTCCACCAATGGGTGGATTTTTTGGTAGCGTATAATCAACTGTCGGACACTAAGCTCGGATCTGTAACTATTAGGTACTCTTCTATTATCTGTAATTAAATTTTGAATTTCGAAGAAGCTGGAAATTCTATGAAAGTTGTCTGAGATAGTCTTGTGATCAATTTGCAGGTGCGCTCTTAAAAGGGTGCATGATCTAACACTTATGGAAAAGATCTTCTTTGGTAGTGTTGTTAGTGCAAATTCAGGCCATGCTCCTGCTTCACAAGCACCAAAAGGTGCACTCTACTAACAAAGTTCGGGCATGAAGAAGGGTGAGATACAAACACTTTTATTAGTAATTTCTCATGAAAATCTCTGCTCTAAGTTTATCTCACCTGTTTTTTTTTTCTGGTCAGCAATAACCTTGAAGTATGTCTTATGTGCTGCAAGCTGTGCTTCCGATGCTAAGGATCTGGTGCTATTCCTCGAAGTTTCACAGGACAACCTGGAGCTATGCAATTAAATTTGAAAGTTGTGAACAATAGGGAAACCTGCATTTGGAAAAGTACCATGGCTACTGCCTGTACCTGCAACATCTACGACAACAACTATGGCAAGCATATTCGTTGATGCAGCAATTACAGATTGGCTCCGTAGTTACTTTGCACGTAAGGTGATATGTCTTCTAAGATGCATTTGAACTTCTCTAGCTCCTATCCTCGTTATGAGTTTTAGCGCTATTTTTTTCCCATTTGTGTCAGATGCGGCTTGGCACAACATTTGATGCTTTACATTCTTACTGTGGGCTAAATTTCCTAGGGACATGTTGTGATGACAAAATATCCTGAATGAATTGGATCAAGATAAATGTGGCGTTATGAATGGCTCTGCAATGGGTGGCATGCAGGTGAGCTTAAATATTCCTTGTACATTTAATTATTGTCCCTTGAGATTAACGCTATAAGGTTGTCGTATAAGAAAATGATTCCATTTTGTATACCTTTTACCACACTATATGGGTTCTGCCATGCTTACAATGGACCATGGTTTCTATCAGAGCATCTAGGCGGGAATGTTGATAGAGAAATATTTGTCTGTAGTTTCTGTTGGAAATTGACTAGCTTGCATCTCATGTTGTCTCGTCTTTTATCCAATGGTGTGAAGTATAGTTCACGAGTAACTACAAATTAAAATCTTTGATTGTGATTGAAGCTTTGACTGTTATGAGCTTACGGTTGTTTCATATTCCATCATATTGTCCAAGTTTGTTTTGGTTAGTTAATGTTGAAATCTTATTTATGGTGCAGGTGCACCATTCGGAAGTGCGTGGCCTTAGTCCCTCATCAGGCGATTTATCATTTTGCTGGATAGAACTTGTCTTTAGAAATTTAGAAACCTTGTTCTTGTTGGGACTTGTAGTACCTTCTCTTTAAGTAACCTTGAACTTATTATTCAGGACTCATATTGAACAAAAAATATCCAGGAATTGAATCCTTTTTTTGTATGATTTTGAACAAAAAATATGAATATACAAATTCAATGTAATGGGATGGTCATTTTGTATGGATGAATTAGATTTTATTATTTGTGTTTCATTTTAGTTTTGAATGCTCATTTGAATTCAGTGTAATCGAGTTTGAATCAGAATTATTTCAGCCCAGTCAGGCTGCAGTCAGCCTGATCCTTTTTTATATTACTATAAACTAAATCTACGACACGGCACAGGTGTCGGACCTAGCGACACCAAAAACGTAGTAAATTCAAGGCAACCTGAAAGTGTCGTTCTAGGAAAAGACACCGAATCTACGGCACCTTCAACAGCATTTCGAAAAGATCTTATATATCGCTAATACGACACTTTTCAACAATCTTAAAACGACCTTTTTCCACTAGTGAATTTCACTCGTTATCTATCAAATTTATCCGATATCGCTCGATCTTACTCGATTTTTTACAAATTCCATGAGTTTATATGGTCAACTATTAAATCAAGCCGGATATCCATCTAGTTCACTTGATAGTTTGTTATCCGTCAATCTTACCTCATGTCGATCAGCCTCACTCAATTTCTCTCGGTCTCCATCGGTTTCACATGATATCCATCATTTTCCATATACTCTAGTCACATGATAACATCGCCCGACATCACTCAATATCTCTTGGACACCATGGGTAATTCAGACCGAATTTTTATCCACTTCAATTAATTTTGCTTGTTATTCGTCAATCTTACCTAATTTCGGTCACCTCACTCAGTTTCAATCGAATTTCACCATTTTTCTTCCAATTGTTCATCATTTTAACTTAATGTCCATTTATTTAGTCAATTTCACCCTTTATCTATCAATTTTATCCAATATTACTCAACCTCATTCGATTTCCCTTGGCCGGATGTCCATCAACCTTAGTCAATTTCACCCGATATGTATTAATCTTGTCCAATATAGCTCAGTCTTAATTTCTTCTGGATTTCATAAGTTTTATTACATGGTTATCTGTCAATCAAACCGAATTTCCGTTGACTTCAATTAATTTAACTTGTCATCCGTTATCTATTAATTTTACTCAAAATTTCTCACCCTCAATCAAAATTTCCTGAATTCTATCGGTTTTTTCCGGTATACATTACTTTAAATGTCTGTCCATTGACTTCATATTATGCTTCAAAAAAAAAAAACCATGATTTTAGACTAGCCAATAAAAAGTCAGAGTCTCCTGAAATTACTTCATGGATCCATGTGGTTTTAATTTGGCCTATGGAAAGCCGAAGTATCTAAATCCACCAATCGGTGCAAGTAACAAAAGTCATACGGATTGCAAATTTGCCATCTTGACTAGTGAAAGGAAAATTCCAGCAAAATTTTGTTCTGGCCTCGTGTCAATCTATTTTTTTTTTAATACGCGAAAGTTGGATCCAGGCCCACTCGAAAACCCAGACCGTAGATCGCCAAAAATGACCTTTGTTCATTTTGATTAGGGGTGAGCATAAAAACCGGAACCGCGGATTTGACCCGTATCCGTCCGCAAAATTGCGGGTGAAAACCAATCCGCAAGAGTTATGGACCGGACACGGGTGCATTCTCAAATCCGCACGCGGTGCGGTTACGGTTGCGGTTGGGATTTGATAACCGCGGATTACCCGCACCGTAGGACATATAGGGAATTTAGTAAATGTATTAAGGACAATATGGGAAGTTGGAGTTTGATATATAAACATCTTTAGCTTTCGGTGAAACCTAATAGCATCAGTTTTTTTCGAGAGGAAAAGAGACCTAATAGTCTCAGAGGAAGAGACCTTCGATTCTTCTTTTTCTCTGAGTAAATTAGTTCTCTCATTCATCTTCTTCTCATCACAGATTCACAGTAAATATCCTTCGATTCATCTTCTTCTCATCACAGTAAATTAGTTCTCTCATTCATTCTTCTTCTCTGAGCAGCATCAGCATCAGTAACTGTAAGTAGTTCTCTCATTTTCATTTCTTTTGACTTTCAATGATTATTATATGTTCTTGTGATGTTGATTTCGTTTTAATTGGTTTGGAATTTTCTTAGATGTCAAAATAATTTTGAGTATGTTTGATTTAGGGTTTTCTTAAATTAGTTTTTTCTTCCAGTTTAGAGATTTTGGGTGATTTGGTCGGTAAAGACCATTATCAGTGCTGAAAATTAAACCAGTTGTGGGTGTGGATTGTCTAATTCATGTATGTTATTTATGAAACAAGGCAGATCCACGGATTGGAGAGAAGAATCTTCAGGAGAACAATATTTAAAATCCTTGGGTAGGTGGTGAAGCTTGTATTATCAGTGCTACAATTGTTTGGGTATGATGTTGATATCTCTGCATTCTGTAACATATCTTCTTATTTGCATTTTGTAATACTGATTTTTTTCCTCCTATGCATGTTGCAAGTCTTTGTAGCCATATATGTACGTAGCTTAGTAGTACAGCTTCTGTGTAAAATGTTATCAAATAATATACCTTACTAATAAATATGGAAGAATAGTCTTATAGAGAAAAATTGCTGGTGGAGTCATTTAGCTTTAGTTTTCATCGAAATCTCATTCCATGAAGATCTAGTATTATTTTGGTTTGGTCGGTTTTACAATCCAACATTGAAAAGGATATTAATAGCTACTTATAATCCGTACATATGTGATAAACTAAACTTCCTGACGAAGGAAAAATATGGCCTACTGTTGTCGATGGGCAGTATGTGGTTATACCCAGTTTTTCTTAACTTGAGTAAAGCAATGGCATGCATACGAATGAATCCTCCGCTAAAAATGTAGCATCAGTTAAACACCTAGCATTACTCATGCTGCGTAGCACTTGAATGTTATGGAATTCCAAAGTTGTAAGGCAAAAACCAAGTCTACCTATTTGAGTTGACAAAAATATAAATAAAGATTACTAGTAATTAACAAACTAGTAATTTTAACTCCATATATTGCAGTTTTTGGTTCTCAGTTACTCCATCTTTGAGTTGATTTTAACTCTTTTAGTTTATAGATCATTGCATCATTGATTCTGTCAATCTTATTTTTCAATATCTACTGTCAATGGGTATGAACAGGAGAATCTGAGAGCACTGTCTATTTACCTTTAGCTACTATTTCATGAGCTTACTTGCTTGACCACACTTCTCTATCAAATACTACAATATTTCTCTATATACAGATCAATTGACTTAATCTCTTAGAATTTGTTTTCCTTGTTGTGTTCATTTACCTAATGTGTAAAATTTGTTAGCAGATGGCTTCAAGTACTGAGGGACCTTCTATTCCTGTTGACGATCCTGATGAGAGCATGGCTACAGTTAACCCGGCAACCGTCGAGAGCATATCTACAGCTACACCATCATCTCTGGTTGAAGTTTCAAAGCCTCTGAAAGCTTCTGGTAAGAAGCAATCAGACTGCTGGCAACATTTTGATAAGCGTCTTGATCTTAAGCCACCTAAAGTTCAGTGCAAGCATTGTAAAAGGAAGTTTTCATGGGGTAAAGACGATATAGGGGGTTCTAACTCTCATGGAACAACAAACATGAACAACCATATAAAGCAAAGAAGGTGTCCTAACTACACTCCACCTGGACAACAGCAGTTAGCCTTTCAAGTAAGTGATAATGGTGAGACTCGTTCCGTTGTGAATCACTCGTTTGACTAAGATGCATGCAGAGCAGCCCTCACCAGAATGATCATCAAAGATGAATTACCTTTTATGTTTGTACAACGTGAAGGCTTCTTAGAATTTTTTCATCAACTAGAACCTAGGTTTGATGTTCCTTCTCGTTTTACTGAAGCTAAAGACTGCATGAAGATGTATTTAAGTGAGTACCACAAATTGAAAGCTGAATTTAAAAAGTATGGTAGAAGGTTATGTCTCACCACGGATACGTGGACTTCAGTTACAAACATGAGCTACATGGTGTTGACAGGTCATTATATTGATGAGAAATGGGTGTTAAAGAAGAAGATATTGAATTTCTGTCCAGTTACGGATCATACTGGTCTGGAATAGGTAAAACAGTTGCAGCTTGTCTTTTACAGTGGGGGATTGAAAGGGTATTCACTTTGACAGTTGATAATATTAGTTCTAACAATGAAGCAGTTGCTTATTTGTCCAAGAGAGTTGTGGGTTGGAAGGCTGCAATTTTGGGAGGAGAGCACATGCATCTTAGATGTGCAGCACATATCCTTGCCTTAGTGGTTAAAGACGGTATGGATTTGTATAATGAATCTATTTATAGGATACGCGAGGCCGTTAAGTTCGTTAGAGGATCAGCAGAAAGATTGAAGAAGTTTAAGGAATGCGCTGAACAACGGAAGATTAACATCACCAAATTTCTTAGCTTGGATTGCGAGACTAGATGGAATTCTACTTACCATATGTTGAGTGCAGCTGAAAAATATGAGGAGGCCTTCTACCAATTTGAAGAATTAGGGTATGCGGATAAATTTCTTAATCCCCCTCGACCACCAACAAGAGGTAAAACAAACGTACCGGCAGTACCAGCAGTTCCTAAGGTATGGCCCGTTGCTTCTGATTGGGAAACATCTCGTGCATTTGTTAGATTGCTAAAAACTTTCTATGATGCTACATTGAAATTTTCTGGATCAACTTATGTCACGTCTAATTTATTCCTCGACGAAGTAATTTGTATTAATGACGTATTGCAAGAATAGGTTAAGAATGGTAATGTGTTATTGTCTGACATGGCTGACTGGATGGTTCTTAAATATGAAAAGTATTGGGCAGTGGATAAACTCAACAAAATGTTATACATTGCTGTGTTGCTTCACCCACAACGCAAGGAAGCCTATCTTAGATTTGCTTTGACAGAGTTACTGAAAGAGAATCATGTTACAGTTGACCACGAGGTCCATGAGATGATGACTGCAGTGAAACTTATTTTATCAAATATGTTTGAGGAGTATGCACTGATATATAAAGGGGATGATACGGATTCAAGACCAACAACTTCAGTACAGACTTCTCGTTCACTAGAACCTCAGAATCCGATCAACAGATTTGTTGAGTCTGAAAAACATCAAGAAACAGTGGAGGGAAAAACATAGCTGGATATGTATTTCTCAGAGAAAAGAGAGGATTTTAATCAACAATTCGATATTTCGAATTGGTGGAAGGTTAACTCTTCCAAGTATAAGATCTTGTCCATGATAGCTCGAGACGTGCTTGCTATGCAAGTATCAACAGTAGCTTCAGAATCAGCTTTCTCCACGAGTGGTCGTGTTCTTAATGAGTTTCGAAGTTCCATGCTGCCAAAAACAGTCCAAGCACTGATCTGTGCTCAAAATTGGCTTCTAGATAAACCAATCAATCTCGAGGAGCTGATAGAAGCGGTTGAAAAAATTGACTTAGGTAAATCTCAAACCTTGCTTCCTTTGTTTTTGCATCTTTCTCTTTGTGATCAGCCTTGCACTAATTAAGTTGATTTCTCAAACCTTGCTATATTTTGATGTGATGCTACAACTTTGGGACCTATGGGGCATAACTTTTTGTGTGCAAATGTGACCTGATCAGTTCATGATAGGGTCTGCGGGCATAACTTTCTATTAGTCTCCTTGGAATTTGATTAGTCATAATCAATCTTAAAACTCTGGCTTGTTGTTCCTCAATGTCGATTGGGTCTGCGGTGTAGTTGTGATCAGCCCTTTTAAATGGTCTTTACTAACCAATGCTGATTGGTTTTTGTTTGTTCTTGTTTATTGCTGCCTTATATCTGCCTTATAGTGTTTACTGATTATCTATAACTCCTCATTTTACAGATGCGGCAGAAATCTTGCAGGAAATTCCAGACATATCTATCACGGATTGAATCCAAGGTCTCTTTTTCAGTTTTTGGCATCAGAGATTCATATGGCTTGGCACCAGACTTGTTGCATTTGAATTACTACTCTTTTGTGTTAGCTGTTAACTATCTTATGTCTATTGTTGCTTTTGAATTACTGAATTATAACTCTTTTGTGTTAAAAAAACGTTTGTACTCTAGTTTGTAACTTTCTAGTTTCTATACTTAGTTTTTTTTGATGATTCTTGTGATCAAATCTGCGGTTAATCCGCAACCGGCCCGCAAAATCCGCTGATCCGCAGAGGGCAAATCGGGGGATGATTGGGCCGGTCACGGTTTGAATTTCCAAATCCGCAACTTTGACGGTTTGGTTGCGGGTGACCCCTAATCCGCAACCGTCCGTCCGTTGCTCACCCCTAAGTTTGATGATCCTAATGATATCCATTTGGCCAATAGAAAACCACGGATGACTAACCCACGAACAGATGCAAACACAAAATATCACACGGATTGCCACCTTGTTTTCCCTCTGGGTGAAAATGTCTCCTAGATTGATTAGCGGGAAAAGCCAAATTTTGGCGCAAAGTTCCCACCAAAATTTCATCTTTTCCCTCCACACGAAACCCTAGCCTTGGCATAAACTGGTTGCTCCACACTCAAACCCTTATTCCGCCGCTTACCGTCTATTCTCCATCTCCAACTCTCTGAAACTTAACCCAAATGGCCAAATTTCCTCCTCTCGGATTTATCTTGAAATATTAGGTCTTATCTACTGACATCATCGGCATAAGTTGAAATTAAGAGTCTTGAATTTTTTGTTTTTTTATCTCTAATATCAACAATAATAAATGTTAATTCTTGAATTGAAATATTAGAAGGTGTGATTTTGATTCTTTCTTTTTCTCATTCTTTCACTATTTTACCAGATATCATGAATAAAAGAAATGTTTTAAGTTTTGATGTTTCAATATTTCAACTTAAAGTTAGGTCTTTCACAAATCTGTCAAAATTAGAGATTTTAGAGTGGGTTTCCACATATCTTCCTCCCATGCTTTCGACATATCTTCGTGCGTTTGTATACTTTGTTGTTGATTCATGTCTCTGTTTCTCTTGCAAAAGCATCTGGAGTTTCAAGATCAATACTATGATTAATTGAAAAGCTTCAATTACTAACCAATTTATAAAGGTAATATTTTTCACTCGATTTTGATTCAATAGTAAAGATCCAGAAAATAGAAATTGGGGTTTCTTAGTCATAGTATTGATCAGTGACTCATTTTTTAATCCAACCCCTTCGTTCAATTTTATGTTTTTCATCCGCAGATGCACAACCTTCAAGTAGTCTTGTTGATTACAATTTCTGTAATTGCGGTGTGCTTAGCAAACTATGGTCATCTTATTTACCGTGTTACATAACATTCTTAGAATTCCAGGGGAAGGTGTCCAAACCAAAAGACGAGTCTTGGTCTAGCTGTGCCAAAAACTGATTGTTGTAGTGGGGTTTTCATGTATCTTGGTTTTTTAGTGTGTAGATTGTTTCTGCAGGGACCGTGGAGATGGAACTGGAGGTGAATTAAGATGCTGGGATAAATTACTTACCAGATGCACTTGGACTAATCTTTTAGAAACAATCTCTGCAAGATATACTGATTGTGACTGTGATTCTGATTGAGGATTGTAGTCGCTTGCAATCACAGGACAAAATCAATCTAGTCATTGAAATGCTCATTACAAGAAGCTGTGGTTCCATCCGTAAGCTGGGCGTTACTAGACTTTCGGGCGAGTGCATGTTTTGCTTCATTGCTACTGTGGACACAAAGGTGAAAAATCTCTTACTCAAAAGCTTGACGTAAACAATTTATGATCTCTGTATGATGGTCAATTCCTTGTTTTAGCTTACTACTCCCCGTAAAGGCCTCCTTTTTAGCACGCACTTTACAGTAGTTTAGGGAAATATGTGTATTTGCAACTAGTAGAGGAATTGAAGAATTTGTGGGAGCGTGGAGGCCTGCAGGTCTAAAAAAGTCATGATTGTCATGTTCTATTGGAACATTTGTCAAAGGTAGCAATTTGTGGAAATTTGCCAGATGATGTGTGTGAAACAATGACTAAGTTATGTATTTTTTCCCAAAGTGTTGTGTGATAGGGTCCTTAATATGGCTGATTTTGACAAACTGCAGGACAATATTGCAATCACACTGTGCAAGTTAGGAAGGATATTCCCCCATCTTTTTTTTTTGCCGTGATGACGCACTTGCGCATTCTTAAAGCAGAACAAGCAAAGGTTGTTGGTCCAGTGCAGTATGGTTGGATGTATTTTATTGAGAGGTAAGAAAAATATCTAAAATTCTTCCTTGAAAATGGGATTCTGTTGTAATGATTTTTTCAGTCATGAGTTAAATGTGCATTGCATCAGCAAATTGAGTTATTGTCGAAATCAGTTGGTGTCTTTTTTGTAGTTGTGAAGTTCTCCCAAGTATATAATATTTGCTCGTAGTATCATGTAACAAAAGGGACGCTTGAAGCTTGATTCTGCAAAATTATGCATCTGGTTGTAGCCAATAAATCCCCTTGATTGCGTGGGAAGTGTTTCCCAAGCGCGGGGTGAGTCTAGTAGGTCTGCACTGGGAGCTCACAGATTTGTAAAAAGTAGGGATCTAATAAATTGTTGAAGTACTAGTTTAGTTCATAACCGCTTTTAAAGAAACTAGGCCGTTTCGGTTCTCACATTTAAGGAGATTCTTTTTCATCAAGTATGACACAACTTAAAGTCCAAATTTCTTGTTACAATGTAAAAGATTTGCTTATCTACTTCTCGTCAAGTTTTTTCGTTGTTTTTTTTTTTTTTAATTCTCAAGTGTGTTCATTTTCAGGGTATCCTAAGTTAATGCTAAATGGATCAAATTGTACAACACTTTTGCAAATTCTCTCTTGGGGTTCGCTTGCGTCCCAGTCAAAGGTGACGTACTTCCAATATTGATGGTATGTATGCTGCTTGGTAACCTTGGAGCATCCATTACGGAAGTTATAATAGATGCCTTTGTTGCGGAGTATGGACAGAAAAAGAACATTAGAGGCCTGCAGTCTTTGGAAACTTATTTGGTGGCCACTTCTTAAGCAGAATACAATAACCCAAGTTAGAGGAACAAGAAATTGAACAAACCAATTACATTCATTTTTGCGCGCATACAGAATTTACTAGCACTGTTCACCAAAGATTTGAGTTGTGGATAGTTGTTTACACTGACGAATGCTGATTGATCAACAAGACAATGCAGTTGATCTTCAAGACAATTCAGTTGATCTTCAGGCCAATTCAACGAAACAAAGACAATTCAGTTGCTCTTTGTTTACAACAAAGATTTAGTTGTTTTAATTGGGTATTATTCTTTCTTATCTGTAAAACAAGACAATTCAACAAATGCAAACCAATTGAAAAGCAAAAATCATTTAGTCGTGGGCAATTTAAACTATAATTTCAGGCAATCGGAATAATTTTAGTCGCTTAACTAGTGCGGCCACTCTTAAAATCTATGAAAGAAATGTTACTTTCAGTTTCTTCGTCAACTGCCACTGTTGCAACAGTCATCTAGTCTATCAGTAGTACTAGTCATTCAGATGGTTTTTTTTCTTTCATGTAACTGTTTCTTGGTAGCTTTGACAGCCAGAGCTGCAAACTGATTAAAACTCATCGATTGAAATTACTAGTAGTCTCGTAGTCACCAAATATTAGGAATTGCTGGCTGCACTTTGGTTTGCCACTAACAAAGTTTTAACGCCAAACTTTTAAGTTTGTTTCGTATTTATATATGTAGGTAAAAATCAATTTTGTCTGCATAAAAAGATATAGGAACAAAAGTTGTACCTTGTCGGTAATGGTATTTTGGGAGACCAAATTTTTTCCTGTCACCAGAAAACAATCTAATCGCGACTACAATTTTTCTGGATACTAATAGGTTTAGCGGTAAAATTCTTACCTGACGCGTAATCATTTGGACAACAAACTGATTTTGTCACTGTAAAATATATTCAAGGACAAAAAACAAAATTGTTAGCAATAAGATGTTTTGGGACTATATTTTTGCTTTGTCGCTAGAAACCAATTCCGTGACCGAAACAGCTCGTCACAAAAATGTATTAGAGATGGAAATAAGGCAGGTCATTATTTTCGGTCACGAAAATTTGTAGCGACAATTTTAGAGACTAAATTTACCATTTGTTGCTAAAAAAACACGTATAGTGACAAAAAACATTCCTTGCAAAATAGTACTTTTACAGACAAATTTTTTGTTAGTCACCTAAAATTTTGTCACTAAAGGCTTGTTTTGTTGTAGTGTACAACACTATATTGTTTTTCATAATCTCTGTAAGAGAAGTGTTTTCACACTACAAAGTAGATTTCTGTTGAGATGAATGAGTTGAGCTCGGACTCAAAAATGATCTTCACGATCTAAGAAGTCTAGTAGAACCTCAAAATCAACAGATCTATAATTTTCTGCCGTTTTTCTTTAAGATTTCTTGTTATTTTCAAGTTTTTTAAGCCTTCCTCAAGTAGCTCAGGAGAGTTGCAGATCGAAGCAAATATGGAGCTTCAAACGCTTCGGTGCTCAAACGATCTCCTCCATGAAAGAGCTGGGAAGAAATGCTAGTCAGTAAGCTACATAAGGAAGAAATCACCTTATGGGAGTTGAAAAGACGAATTTTGCATGATGTTTGTCATCAAACTCAACATAATCTCCGATTTCCTTCTTAAAAGTCTAAGTTTAAGTCAAGGGGAGGAATCAATGAGTATATAATCATTCATCGAACTCAAAGTTTGTTTGAAATCAAAAGTTAAAAGATGATGAGGTATATTTCTTAGAATGGAAAAAAGTACTCAATCGTCATAATTAGATTCTTTCCCTATAAGGGTATGGTGTGTTTAAGGAGATATTACCTCGAAAAAAGGGGACTGGAAAAACACCTTTTTCTCCTTCATCAACACCTCATGCAACGAGGGAATGTTTTGACATTTTCACATGTCTCCAAAATTTACTGCAAAGTCTTCTTGTACTAAACTGTCCAGTCTGAACTATGGCTTAGTAATTGCACGTGACCTGCAAACTTAGAGTCCCGCTTTTCTGAAGAAAAGACAAATTAAGTATTATTGCATATGTTGCAGTGAAGGTAATAGTTACACGGAGACCTGCTCGCGTGAGCCAAGGTGAAAATTGTGGAGCCCAAACAGAAGGACTCGACGATATGGATCCAGGAGAAGCTCTGGTCCCAGGCGAGGGACAACCCGATGACCAGTATCAGGAAGGACTAACTGATAATTATAGCTCCGAAGGAGAGGGAAACCCCTTAGAGAAGCATGATGACATCTATCTTACTCAACCAGGAGGGTTGAATCGCTTGCCAAGGCAAGTAGTAAACACTGAGGTCAAGAAGGACAACCCTTCATATCTCGCCGATGCTAATACTGCTATAACAGCCATCCTGAAAGCCCAGGAAGCTCAGGGTGAGAAAATGGTAAAACTCAAAAGGCGTAACATGAGGCTAGAACGAAGGAACCGCCGGCTAAAACGCAAGGTGAAGAAGAAGGTGTCACTCACCACTTTCGACGAAACCCCAGAGGAGGAAAGTCCCTTTGAACATCTACATGATGATGAACGTATTAACATCCCTGGCACCTTCAACGAGGGGACAACGGATAGGTTTTCTAAGGGAAGCAGAGGTGTGCTCGACCACGAGGATAGTCTATCAGAGGGGTCATCTGATATTGATCCTAAACACAAAAAGGAGAAAAATAAAATCGACGAAGTTAACGGCGAGACCGAGAATCTCGCATCAAAATACCCAAGACGAGGGGACAACTCGAGGTCAACTCGTTCCAAGGTTGTTTCATTCGTTGAACACTCGTACGATGACTCAGGGCGATCTAGGCATCACCACTATGAACCATCTTTCTCGCCCGAGAGAGCTCTGGGAAGAAGAAATAAGGCAGAGACGAGGCGGAACGACGAAGAGATGCAATCCGAGTCGACCGGCTAGAGGCAATGTACAAAGAGGCCACCGGGAGGCAGGAAAACAAAAAATTAGCAGTAGTCATGCTAGAGGCAGGACAATCACCCTTATCTGAAAATCTACTAAGATTGCCATTTCCAAGGAAATGCTCTTTACCGACGTTCACGTCCCCATTTACCGGAGCAGGAGATGCGATTCAGCACCTTAGAACTTATCGCATGACACTGACCCAATGGGACCATTATGATGTGGTGTTATGTAAATTCTTCCCTTCCAGTCTAAGGGATGAAGCCCTACTATGGTAGAATAATCTGCTTAAGGGCTCAGTCAAATCGTTTGCTCACCTGTCCGAGCTGTTCTTAGAAACATACATTCACAACAGTCGAATCCGACCCGAAGTTGATGCATTGTTCCAAATTTCGAGAGAACCAAACGAGTCACTCTGTTCCCTGGTAACACCATGAAGAAAGTTATGTGCCGAGATTGGAAAGGTCCCTGAGGACTATGCAATCTTGGGTTTTAAAAACAGTCTTAGAAAAACAGACCCTCTCTTTGTCCGCATGTATGAGGCCATGCCAAAGAATCTGGGTAAATTAAGAGAAGTCCAAGAGGACTACATAGCCTTGGAAGAACTCCAGGACGGAACCTATGACAATGACAAAAGGAACTAGCAGAGGAGCAAATGTGGTAGAGCCACAGAACCCTCCAGTGCCAGCCCAAGGAGCAAGGCGATCCAACAATGGATCAACCCAGTTCGATAAACATCGGACTGGAGGATGGAAAGGTCGAGAACAGACCCAACAAAATAAGGGAAAATTCGTAGACCTAGTTTATACAAAACTAAACACCCCAATATCCGAGATCCTCAAGAAGATCGACGGACAACATACGATCACCTACTCATGGAACATGGGTCAGCAACCAGAACGAACTAAAAACAGGACTGATTTCTGTGAATTCCACCAATTTCACAGCCACACAACAGACTCGTGTAGGGACTTAAAGAAGGTACTGCAAGATATGATCAATGAGGGCAAGCTCCAAGAATACATTGCACAACCAACAGTCCCACCAACCACCGGGGCACCCATACATCGTGTGGAAATTCCCCGTGAGGCGCAATACTCAGGTTGTAACACTATATCACATTCGGCGATTACTTCCCCTGCACGAGAAGGAAGAATCACAGGGCGACTCCACAAGCGCAACTTCAAAGGCGATGAAGTTTTCAGCGTGGCTAAAGAACCCCCAATGGAGGAGTGGATGAAACTCCCCATAAGCTTTTCAGCCTCGGAGGCACCAGAAGGAGGATACAGCCACAACGATCCTCTAGTGGTCACAATGGGCATTGCACTCCCCGAAAATGAGGACGAGGAAGCAAAAAACAAAGCACTACCATGGGCAATGCCCAAAATCCTAATTGATGGTGGTAGCTCTGTGGAGATATTGTTCTATGAAACATTCAAACAAATGGGCCTCAAAGACGAATGCCTCATACCCTCTACTTACAACATATTTGTCTTTAACGGGTCATCGAATCGCCCAAGAGGAGAGATAACATTAGAAATCCGGGTGGGAAGAATCCTTACCGTAACCACTTTTTGTGTGGCAGACGTGCTATCACCCTACACAACCATTGTCGGACGATCCTGGGTCCATGGAATCAAGGGAGTGGCCTCCACTTACCATCAAAGGATAAGATTCCCAACACTTGACGGAGTAACGGAAATCATTGGAGACTCTGGTGAGGCAAAATATTGCTACAAGATGGAGGTCCAAAACGGCGAGAATAACATAAACTCCCCAAAATCACAAGCAAGGAGAGCTAGAGGCATTGATAATTCAATTGAAGCCCATGACTACATGGCAATAAGCAATGCACCAAGACACTTGTCTAACGCTCCAGCCTCGTGCAACACCATAACCTCTGGACCGACTACACAGCCTTTATAGCAATTACAGGACCTCCCCAAGGAGGGAGAAGTCATACCTCGTACTCACACCAAGATCAAAAGTACTCTTAAGAACAAAGCAGCATATACCGACACCCAAAAAACCTTGGAAGATTCCCTCTACGAAAGCTCACAGAAATTTGCTGGAATGGATACTGCACCTACAGGTGTCCTAATATCTTTCGTAGATAGTTACTCAGGTTAGGACCACTGCATTAGCAAGGCTAGCATGCAACATCATTTTCGACCAAGAACATACCTTGAACAAACAAGAATGACCACCCCAGAAGGCTCTACACTAAACCCCTGGAGACTCATCAAGAAGGCAACAAAGGCTCCCAAGCCCAATCAGGCTATGGCAAAACAACCAATTAACAAAAAACTTCACTTCACAAGTTGGGATGCAGACAAAGCCCAACTGATATCGAAAGCTAATGATAAGCATTAGCAGACCCACAACATATCTCTTGCTAAGAGTATCACACGGCCCATGAAGGATGATGTATAAAAGGTTCATATTTGAGGCTAGGTCCCTAGGCCCCTACTTGTAAGAAGGTCATCAAACCTCCCTCGAAATGTACTAAGGCTTCACACCCTCTTTTGAAATTAATAAAACTACTCATTTTGTGTAATACTTATCTGCATGTAGATTCTTTTTTTTAGACTATATCATCTTTATTACATATGTATATTTTTCCTTTACTCCGTATATGCATTTAGACTAATCATATCATATTTGCACTTCTAACAAACACACCAAACAGATGAATCCATCAACAACTATGGCAGGGTTCTGGCCGCACACCCCATCCTACAAACGATAGGGGTAAAACAACCCTCAGTTACCTTACACGGACTACAAACCTAAGGTAACATCGTCACGATCATGATATCAGACGATGCCCTGTTCTAAAAGGAGATACCAAGCTTTGACATATCTACTTCACGCCAAAGTAAGAATTGCTCAACCAAATGTATCACCCTTGAGAGCACGCTTCAAAAGCTACCTCAAGGAACGAATGCCCCAACAACGAGCTACACAAAACAAATAAAGGCTAAACGAAAGTTGTTACAATCTAGGTCCAACACCATAAGAGATAGCATATCCATCTAAGGAACTGATCACTCCTCGGATATGTTACCCAAGGTTGGACCAACAACGTACAGTAAAAACTCTTTCATAGTCAGATCATGATAAACTATCATACGATCAAAGAAAGGCAGACGCCATATATCAATGTTAATAACAGTTATCAACAAAGTTAAAGTGCCTCCCACATACGAGGACTTACCACAAAATAATAAAGTTATGCCTCCCACAACTGAGGACTTTTCAGTAGCGATGAAAATGTTTCCACAAAGAAGCAACTAAACTTATAAACTTATGTTCAAACATAGGAAACCAAAAGAAGGAAGCCAAAACAAGAGATTCCGCCAAGAGATAGGCAAGCTCAGGCCTGTCCGTCATCAGGATCCTATTGCTCCTCACCTGCCTCGTCCTCAACATTAGTGACATTCTGCACGGGCTCGGGCTCAAAGCTCAGTGGCGGGACCACGATGTTCGCAGCAGTAGCGGAAACTCGTTGGCGCTCCCGAATGACAGCATCCTTACAGGCCTTGGTCATCAAAACCTTATACTCGGCGTGGAGATTACTTAACTTCTCCTCCGTCTCTTCATGAGCAGCAGCCAATTCCTCTTCATGGATGCTCACCAGTTCATTAAGCTCCTGATCAAGGCCCCGTTTAGCCGCTTTCTCTTCCTCCAATCGCTTTTCCAACTCAGCCAATCTCCTCCTCTGCCAAAAACACAAAAACTTTGGATGCTAAGGCAACAAACATGGGCAAGGTACACACATATACGTCAAAACATTAAGATTGTATTTCTTACCTTAGCATCCTCAGAAGTCCGAGCAGATTGAGACAAACGCCTACGAGGGATAACCCATCTAAGCTCCCACGGCCTATAAGCAGGCAGATGATCATGCATCTCAGGAATGCAAGGAAGAACGTTACCAATCTCATCCCAACCATAAATATAAGGACCTATAATTCGAATAGGATCAACAGGCCACTTGGGATCATCAGTCTTGCGAAGCGTATGCTTGGTAGCAACAAGGGGGTCCAAGTCGACATATACGAAGAACCTCGGGCGCTCTTCCGAGACCTAGAAATCCCAACTCCAAAGCCATTATAGGTATCGGAATGGTGACACCAATAGTTCTCCACGAAAGTATCAGAAGAGTATAATTCCTTTTGAGCAGGAACAAACTGATTCAACTCGTGCAGGGTAACCTTGCCTTGGCTTCGGCGATTACACTCTCGTGCGATCCGATAAAAGTTGCCATTGGGCTGATAAATGGCTCGCTGAGGATTAAGCTTGCATAAAATCTCGTACTGGAAAGGATTCAACGGACAGTACAGAGGAAGACGAAGGCCGGCGTCAAGTTGACCCACTGAAACTATGATCTCATTAGGACCACATGGGTACTTCTCGAAAACGTCCTTGGAAAGACCACCAAACTGCTTCTCTGGAGTAGCAAAATAAATATCAAATCGATGGAGGCGACGTCTGACCCTCGACGATTCCAAAAACGCCACATTAGACAGGCTGGAGATACGCTCAGAACTGGGATTTCTCATCGGAGATTTTCCAGGGCTGATAAAAAAACAAAACAGAGAAAAAGAAGTTAGGACAACGTCTAGCAAAGTATAGAAAAGCCAGACTAACAGACATACACCAGCAAGAGCAGCCGAAAACAATGGCGGAAGAACCTCACAGCCGGAGCAAAAAGAGAAAAGTTATCAGTCAT
Organism: Papaver somniferum; assembly: GCF_003573695.1. Taxonomy (NCBI): domain Eukaryota; kingdom Viridiplantae; phylum Streptophyta; class Magnoliopsida; order Ranunculales; family Papaveraceae; genus Papaver; species Papaver somniferum. The sequence continues at coordinate 152,879,716 of NC_039367.1, read as the reverse complement.
AGTGACTGTAACAATCGCAAAACCCAAAAAAGGAAAGGGAACAATGATAAGAATCATTGATGCCAACAACACTGAGTAATTACAGAGAAATCGATGGTAATCGTCGGAAAAAACAAAAATAGAAATAAAGAGAAGGGACCATACCGTCTCGAGGAGCGAGATGGGGAGTTCCTTCCAAATATTATAAATCTCTTTATATGAGACAAGGAGTTAAGAAGAAACAGTAAGAGACAAAGGAGAGAAAGAATGAAAAAGTTCTGAACTCTGAAAAGAGACATTAAAGGCGACATTCTCTCCTCCCAAAAGATTTTATAAGAAACCAAAGGACCACCAACCGGCGCCTCAAGTCCAACGGGTAAAGGTGCATTAAACATGCTGACATGGCGTAAACCAGGGACGTGGCGGAAAAGGTGGTACGGTTACATAGTTTTCTTCCCATCATGCCCTTGGCAAGTTGCAAAGAAATGGAGCAAAATGTGTGGGTAAAATACCTGATGGCCACGTGTCAACATCTCCAGAGATGAATAAATGATGAGATGATAAGGTAGGAGCACCGAATAATTCTCTAAAAAGTAGGATTTGTCTCAGTCGAGGAAGCTGTACAGGCGCCACATGAATGACGTGTATAGGTAAAGGTCTAATCCGCTCAGACGGCCAAGTCTAAAACGCAAGACCACATTTAATGAAGGATAAGAACGGGACAGGGGTAGTTGCACATCGTGACGGAAGACTCGGACGATCTATACTACGACCCCGAGGCAATAGAGCGCGAGGTTCTCCACAGAAGGCCAACACGATCTAGGGAGATCAAGATAACTCGGAGGGAGAACCAAGCAAGCCATCACGAGGGATAGTATAGAACCAGCCCGATGGAACCAGCACGATGGAAGACATCTCACCCAACTCGGACGTTCAAGCCATCACGAGTTTATTTAGACTATAAATACCAGTCCATGTACAAGGAGATGGACAACTTATGTAACATTAGATGGTCTTTCTACAGAGAATTCCAGAGAGAGATATAGATAGAGAGAAAGTGAGGAATCTAGAAGATATCTGTAACACTTTCAAGGGTAAGACCTTATAATCAATAAGAAAACATCTTCTTCTCCATGGACGTAGGTCTTCAAGGCCAAACCACGCTATATGCTTGTGTCAATCTTTACATTTCATGCTCTTTACATCTTGTTCATATTGAATCTTGTATGTTTAAGTAGTTTGTAGTCTTTAATTTCATCTGGGTGTAGTAGTCAGGAAAGATGCAACTACATTTGCACCACCAGCTTGTTGCAGATTGAGCTTCATATCCAATTCTAAAGGATAAAGGATTCTTTTATAATATATTCGTCTAAAGTCAAAGCTCCCAATCCAGAGACATCATAGATGTCGTCATTTGCCAATTGGACATTTCCAATGACGATCTTGTGTCAGTTCCCACATTTCCAGTTAACATATGTCCATTAGTATAATCAGCGAAGAATCAAAACTTCCTTTTACTCAGATAATGTCCGTATTATAGCTTGCTCCAAATTTAGCCTACCATTTTGTAAAAAAATTCTCGTAAAGTTCTTCAAGCGATCGACGCACACAACAATTGATTTAGTCACAAATTTTTTCTCGCAAGAAAACGATAAGAAAAAAAGTTTTCTTCAACATGTGCCAATAATTTTTGTGATTGATAGGATATTTTAGACCATACTAGAAAAGTTTATTGAGTTGACCCTAGTTAGTGAGTCGATTACGAATTTTGCGCTTCTCAGATCACGTTTTGCTCTCCCTTAAACAAAAGTCAAAACGAAAGAGAAAAAAAAACAAACTAATTTTTAGCTAGATCAAAGAAGGAAGGAAGTGTTGATAAAGTCGTGCAGTAAGAAGATATTTTCTAAAATCAACAACATATGATAAGTTAGATTTTTGTTAGAAGGAGAGAAAAAATAGATTCGAGAAGTGCAAAAATCGTAATCAACTCGTTAACTAGGTTCAATCCTACGTTTTTTCCTAACTCGGTCAAAATTATCCTGACTAGCCGCACATGTTTCTCACACATGTCCAAAAAAAAACTAAAACTCCCGTTGTTGTCTTCTTCTTCCATAACGAGTTATGAACCCTAGAAAACTTAAATTAAGTTTTGGAAGTATCTGCTTTCTTACTGACCAAACAAACACCGAAAAAGGGAAATACAATTATCTTATTTTATGTTCTACTAATTCTGAAAATTTTGATTACAGATTGACTTTGCACCACCAGCTTGTTGCAGATTGAGCTTCATATCCAATTCTAAATGATAAAGGATTCTTTTATAATATATTTGTCTAAAGTCAAAGCTCCCAATCCAGAGACATCATAGATGTCGTCATTTTCCAATTGGACATTTCCAATGACGATCTTGTGGCAGTTCCCACATTTCCAATTAACATATGTTCATTAGTATAATCAACGAAGAACCAAAACTTCCTTTACTCGGATAATGTTTGTATTACATCTTGATCTGTTAGGTTTCTAAACTTTAAACACTGGAGAAGTTGTGAAGATAGCCTTCACACAAGAAAAGTTGTGAAGAGAGTCTTCACAGGACTGTGTTCTAACGTAAAAGAAGAAAAATAATTGGATAAACCCTTTGAATTGGGGGTTAGCCACCATCTCTGAGAAGAAAAAGTAAATAAACTGTTTTGTTATATTAATTGACGCCTTAAACAACTTATGGCCAGGCTATTTATAGCTTCAAAGCCTTGGTAAACAAGCAAAATCTATAATAAGAATTCTACTCAAACTAGGAAACTAACTAAGCTTAATAAAGAGAACTTAAGCAAACTAAATAGGGAAACCAACGCAGAAGGTGTTGGTGTCGTAACATCCCACCCTGCTGGAAATTTACCTTGTCCTCAAGCTTTAAACTTTTGAAAACGAACGAGAATATCATCAACATCTTCCCATGTTGCTTCATCTTTGGGATGGCCTTTCCATTGAACTAGCCACTTAGTTCCAGCATGATTGTTTTTCTTGTACATTTGTCGCTCCAAAACAAATTCCGGTTCCCATTTCTCATAATAAATTATACTGGGTAAAGTTTGTTCAACATCAACAGTAACTCCAAGTTTCAGTTTAAGCTGTGAAACATGAAAAATTGGATGGATATGGCTTGTAGTAGGCAATTCCAGTTTGTACGCAACTTCACCAATATTTTCAATGACGCAAAAAGGCCCATAGAACTTAGGAGAAAGTTTTGAGAAAGACCGAGTAGCAGCTGATGATTGATCTCAAATTTTCTTTCAGTGCGATTTGCATCAGCATTATTCTTCATTCTTGTTTGGGCTGCTTCAAGATGAAACTTCAATATCTTCAATGTATGATCTCTAGCTCGTAAATTGACGTTAACATCATTTACAGCCGTAGAGCCAGGAAGATAACTTGAAATTGTTGGAGGAATTCTGCTATAAACTACTTGATACGGTGTCATGTTAATAGCAGAGTTATGACTAGTGTTGTACCACCACCCTGCCCATGGAAGCCATTTAACCCATTCAGTTGGCTTCATACCTGCAAAACATCGAATATAACATTCTAAAGTCATATTTGTCACCTCTGTTTTCCCATTTGATTGTGGATGGTATGCATTACTTCGACATAGTTTGGTATTCTGCATGGAAAAAAATGCTTCCCAAAAATTGCTGATAAAAATTGGGTCTCTATCACTTACTATACTCTTTGGCATACCATGAAGTCTGACAAATTCGCGCACAAAAACCTCAGCAACAGAACTTGCAGTATATGGATGAGAAAGAGGTATAAAATGAGCATACTTGGATAGTCTGTCGATAATGACCAAAATAGAATTCCTTCGACTAGAAGTTGGAAATCCATCAATGAAGTCCAATGAAATGTCCATCCAGATGTCAGCTGGAATTGGAAGAGGACTTAAAATCCCTGGTGAAGATAATGCTTCATACTTATTACGCTGGCATGTATCACACTGAGAGACAAATTCTTTCACTGAATGTTTCATGCCTCTCCAATAATTTTTTTTCTACAAATGCTTGTAAGTCCTTAAATATCCAGAGTGCCCTCCAATATGGTTAGAATGAAATTCTTCAAGTAATTTTGTGCACCAAGTAGAATTTGAAGGGACAACTATACGACCTTTAAAACGTAATATACCATCAGTATAGGAGAAATGTACCTTACAAGTCGTATCTTGCTGCAGTTGTTTTATAATGATTCCCAAATCAGGATCATTATGGCATTCTTTACTAATTTCATTAACTCCTGAGAAGACAGGTGTAGAAATATGAAAATTAGAGCCAACATTTCTTGATAGTACATCAGCTGCAACATTTTCTTTGCCATGACGAAAAATGATTTCATAATCATAGCCCAATAACTTAGATAATCACTTCTGTTGCTTCATTGAAGATAGTTTCTGATCAAGGAAGAATTTGAGACTGCGATGATCAGTAAAAATCTTAAAGTGTCTGCCAAGTAAGTAAGGACGCCATTTTTGAACTGCTGAAAGAATGGCAAGCATCTCTTTATCATAAATAGAGAGATTAAGATTCTTCCCAGAAAGTGATTTACTATAAAATGCAATTGGACGTTGTTGTTGAGTTAAAACAACACCAATGCCATTTCCAGAAGCATCACATTCCAAAGTAAACTCTTTTGTGAAATCTGGCAGCTGTAATACTGGAGTTGTAGTGAGATCTTTTTGCAACAAATGGAATGCCGTAGTTTCCTTGTCAGACCATACGAAAGCATCTTTTTTAAGCAATTGTGTTAATGGAGCACTGATTTTTCCATAATATTTGATAAACTTTCGATAATACCCAGCTAAGCCAAGAAAACCTCGCAATTCCTTTATTGTAGAAGGAATTTTCCATGAAAGTATGCATTGAATCTTGTCATTTTCCACTGAGACACCCTTAACAGAAATTACATGACCAAGATAACCTACCGTTGGTTGTGCGAAAGTACACTTGGATCCTTTGACAAATAAAGAATTAGCTCGTAATATATTAAACACAATAGATGAGTGTTCAATATGCTTCTTCATATTCTTGCTGAAAACTAATATATCATCAAAGAAGACAAGAACGAATCTTCGCAAATGTGGCCTGAAAATATGGTTCATCAAACTCTGAAATGTAGCATGAGCATTTGATAATCCAAAGGGCATAACTAAGAATTCAAAATGACCATCATGTGTTCGAAATGCAGTTTTTAAAATATCATCTCCATGAAGTCGAATTTGATAATACCCTGATCTTAAATCCAATTTTGTAAAAACAGTTGCTCCAAATAACTCATCTAGCAATTCATCTACCATTGGAATAGGAAAACGATCTTTGATGGTAACTTTGTTTAGAGCTCGATAATCTACACACATACGCCAAGAACCATCCTTTTTACGTACCATAAGTATAGGAGAAGAGTAAGGACCGGAGCTTGGCCGTATAAATCCAGCTTGTTGAAGTTCTTGAACTATCTTCTCGATCTCATCCTTCTGAAAATGGGGATATCTATAAGGCCTCACATTGACAGGAACAGTACCAGGTAATAATGGAATTTTATGATCATGAACCCTTTCTGGTGGAAGATATGTAGGGGTTTTGAAAATGACAGCAAACTGTGAAATTAATGTGGAAATTTCAGGTGGCAGATCCGAGTTACACTACAAGAAAAGTCGCTTTTAGTGGCAAAGTATTGGGTCACGAAAACCATTTTCTTCGTTGCAAAAAGAATTTAGCAGCACAAAAAATTTCATCACCTATAGTGAATCGTTGAAAGTGTTTTGTGACGTCCTTAAGAAATCGTCACCGAATTTTTTTAATTAGCGACGTAAGTCTTTTTGCCACCAAAACTATCTTTTCGTGAGCAAATAAAATTGACACTATTCACTAATTTTGTGATGAAGAATTTTGCCACTCTAGGTATTTTTGGTGAGGAAAATATTTTATCACTTAAAATAGTTTTAGCCGCGAAATTTGTTCGTCTCGAAATATACTTATAGTGAAGAAACGAGATCATCACATAAATAGTTTTAGCCGCGAAATTTGTTCGTCTCAAAATATACTTGTAGTGTTTCGTCACCTAAATAGTTTTAGCCACGAAATTTTTTCATCTCTGAAAAAATAATGGTTTAGCAGCGGAATAACTTTCGTCTCAAAATAAAAAATTCGATAACAAAATTTAGTCGTCTCTAAAAATACGTATAATGACCGATTAGGATTGTCTCTATATGGTCATTTTAATAACGAATATAATCGTCTCCAAAACAACTTTACTTGCAAATATAGTCGTCTCCAAAATAATTTTCCAGACAAAGTCATTCATCTCAAAAATTAACTATTTTTTCATCATCCCAATCTTGTCACCACTTTTTCTTTGGTGAGTAGCCTAGATTTATTAATACACAAAAAGTAAATATAAACAAAATTTAAATAAATAATATAAGTTAATAAAAAATAATTACTCATTAAAATAAATTAGACTGACCATGCTCCTTTGGCAAGTATTAAATAATAAAAAAAAAACGATAAGGCTACAAAACTTGCTAACAAGCTTATAAGCACATAACGATAAAGACTTTGGAAAAAAAAATTACAATCTACTATTACAGGAGTGGTAGACCACTTAGCACTAGACTGAGAACCATTGACAATAGCTTCATTCCCCTTTGAAGTAAACTTGGATTAGTTCCTGCTCTCTATCCCAAACGATTGTTGCAAGAAGAACTTTTAGCCAGCATGTTAGTCATTAAAAACCCTTAAAACAAACCCACAAAATCAATGGCAAAACCTGCTAAATGTTACTTATGGACTGGTAATATAAGAGAATCCCCTTTGGAGATTTTCATCGAACAGTACATGGCATGATATGTGTTGGCAGTGATGAACCTGTTTTGTTCTTCTAACCATTGTCTCATCTCCTTCCCTGCATCAATTCAACACACACAAATAATCCACTTTCAAGCCATATATAATGGCCACAAACAATAAACGGAAAAAAAATGGCACTTGATGCTTTGATGGTTGTATTCACTGCAGCAAGCTCATCCCCATAAAAGCCAACAACACCTCTCTTTCTGCGGCAGTAAGTAGAATCTAAACTAAATCCACTAAACAAATATCCATTCTAACCACCATTATCTTCCCTGTCTCGAACTCCACCAGACCCAATCTAAAACCATTTTCCATCACAGAATCAATGAACAACAATATATTTTCTTAGATTGATTTTCAGATTCAAGAACTTGCCTAAAACATCTCCAATTTTGAGCCACTTCTCTGCCGAATACAAATCCAATTTTCTTCTTCTGTTAAAAAAAAAACACAAAATTACCATCATCATCATCATCATCATCATACGTCAATAAACTACCGTAGGCTTGGACAAAAAAAGGGTTTACAAAGAAATAACTATATACCAACAGAATCCATATGAAAAAATCGATTTTGTGATTTCGTGAAGAACAAAAGGAACACAATTTTAACACAGAGGTTTTGTTTCATCTCTTCTTGTTCTTTAGTTGATGAAGTTAAGGCTTCTTCTTCTTGTTCCTTATGAATCTACCCAAGGAAACAATAATAAAATATAAATCTATAGAAATTTGTAGGAGAGGTGAAGAGCAATAGAGAGAGAGAGATTAACTAACTTTGGATGTCACTAGATTATGAAAAACAACATCTTCTTGTTAAATCAGTTCTTCGAGTTTTCCTTCATTGATACCGGTGCATATTCTTCGTAATCTAGTGTGGTTGATCCGTTGATAGGTTCACAGATTTTGATTTATTTGAAGGATTTCGATTAGAGAGCGATCTTGCGCCGCTAAGGTTTTTTTTAAGGGTTGATGGAGAAATAAGAATGATATGTTTGCAGACCTGGGCTGGGTTTGGTAATACTTTTATTTTCGCAAAAGCACTTTCAAAACCTATATACGTCAATAATTTTTTAAATTGATGTTTGTTAAAAAAAAAAATCAAAGTGCTTTTTACCCAAACCACTTCCCAAATTTCTCAATTTTTAAAAACAGGTGAAGAGGAGCTTTTAAAAGCTACAAAAGCATAAATTTTGGTCCCACCAAAACTTAATGCTTGATTTATCTTTTTTGTCCTTATATTATTTTGTAAATGACAAAAATTACCCTTAAATATATATACAATCAATTTTTATTCTTTAAATATTAATATATTTTATTTTCAAATTATTATATGATACCATTTCATTTAATTTATCAAAAATAAAAATAAAAACAAATTTTAAATAATTACTTAATTTTAGTTTGATTTTTTGTTTGAAAATTATATATATTAAAAAGTGATTAAGTAAAAATATTTTTTTTAATAATCATAATAATAGTAATAATTAGTAAATTTAATATTTAATATTTAATAGTAAAAAAATTTAATTATTTTTAACCCCAATAAAATTGAATAAAACTATTTTTAAAGATATGTCTGTTTTTTTCATTTGCACAACAACAATGGTTGAATCTGGTATTTTTCCAAACACACTTTGATTCCTTTTTTAATCAGCTTTAACTTTAATTAATATTTTACCAAACGTCTAACTACTTTTTTCTCACAGCACAACACAGCAACGCACAACAGAGAAGTGCTTTTGCAAAAGATGCAACAATACCAAACCAAGCCCTAATAAGACTGAAACCTGAAATTACAAAAAAAAGGCACAATACATAAAGCAGCTTGCACTAAACCAACGAGGGTAAAAGAGTACATCGCGGTTTTATGAATTAGTGACATATTTATTTATTTATTTATCTAGTTACCATTTTTTTTAGTTATGAATTAGTGACATATTTACCATTATCTTTTCCTTTTTTGAGCTTTAGATTTTTACAATTTTATTTTAATTATTATTAATGAAATATATATATATATATATATATATATATATAACTGAAGAATTTAATCTTCTTCTATTACAAAGGAGTGGATCGGTAACCTCGCAACTAACTGTGCACCAACCCTCTTCAATTACTAATTGTTTTCCGATGAATAAACAAATGTCATGGGGTACCAAAATACATCTAAAGGGCATCGACTAGTTAACAGAATATTGGAAGATCGGATAATTAATCCTAGATATTTTTGGTTTCCGCTCTATTTTTTGATTATATTAGGAGTGGAATCTCGGGGAACCAAAGAACTGTTATCAGCCTCCGCCATAATATAAATATGGATAATGTATTTGAATGAGATATCTAAGCATACCCAATGAGATCAAAACACGGATTACAAAGCCGGATGAAATCATCTTGGAATCGACTAGTGCAAATCTCTATGCATATTCAATGAAATCGAAAAAATGAAAGTGTTAGATGAATATTTTTTCGAATATATATATATATTAATATCTAAGCATATCTGGTGAAATTGGATGGATTTTTTTTTGTATCGATTTATTATGCATTTCCAATAAAATTGGACTAATTACGTGCTGGATGAATATTTCTTAGAACAAATTATATAAATTCCTAAGTACATTCAGTGAAACCGGATGAATTTTAAAGTAAACATTTTTGATATCGATGTATGAGTGTCCAATGAAATCTAACGAATTATATAGAGTTTCATAAATCTTTTCCAAAATCGACATATGTAAATATTTATGCACATCCAATAAGACTCAACAAATCCATATAGTCGGATAAACTTATCTTGGAATCATCTTATGTAAATATCTAAATATAATCAATGAGATTAAACGAATTTTGGAGTCAGGTGGTTTTTAAGTATTTGCAAAGAGGGCCAAAACAGGTGGTTTTTAAGTATTTGCAAAGAGGGCCAAAACATATAAGTTACTGTTAAATAATATGATTTACGTGATAAAATATATTGTTCCGAAGAACTTACTTTTTAGGAGATATGTATATTTTGTCACCATAAGAAATTATTTGGGGCGGCATCCAGAATCACAGAAATCATTAATTGCGGCGAAATTATAGTGTCATTGGAAATGACTAAAGCAACAAAATTTAGTTCGTTGCAGATGTTCTTTCTTGAGACGATTAGAAGTTGTTATTTTATAAATATTTTCAACAAAACAAGCTCATGGTCACTAAAAATAAATACAGCGCCGAACTTTTAGTTTAGTCACTATAAATTTAGTTAGCGACGAATTAATTTTGTCAGTATAAATTTTTCTTTTGTAATGAAATTTATAGATTATCCCCAAAAAGATTTTATGTCAATTTTTTAGCATCATCACAATAAAATTAAATGGTGACAAGCATATATAATCACAAAAAACTTATTAGTGACTAGACATTATTTCGTCTCTAAACGAGGTCACTAAAAACTTATAAGTGACGAAACCTGAGTCCCGTCACGGAAAACCTAACAACAGTGGCAAGAATTATTTTGGTCACAGTAACTAAGCTTCAGCAATGAAATATTCTTCGCCGCAAAAACTATCATCACCAAAGCCATGTTTTCTTGTAGTGTTAGGAGTTAGGGTTGTAGCGGCAGTTAATGAAGTATTTATTGCAGATAGTTGAATGAAAACTGCATAAGTTTCAGTGCATAATAAACGCTTCATTATCTACTTCCATAATCATGACAAAAGGGTTGTTATCTCCAATTAATGAAATAGCTGCACCATCAATGTAAAACTGCATGGTCAATTTTTCAAAATCCCATTTAATCTGTCCTAAAGTTCGCAACCATTGAACCCCTAAGACTGCATCACAACCACTAATATCAAGTAGATGAAAATCTGTTGTAAAATTCTGCTTCTGAAGACAAAATGGAACATTAAGACAAACTCCTCGAGTATCTAATCTACCACCATCTCAAACAGTAACACTAAGTGGTAGATTGTTTGATTGAATTGAATAACCACATCTCTTGGCCAAAGAAGAATGAAGAAAATTGTGTGTAGAGCCTGAATCAATTAACACAGTAATAGGTTGAGCTTTAGTAAAACCATTAATCCGCATTGTTCTAGGAAAGGGAGATCCCATCAATGAATTCAAGGAGATAGCAGGGATGGATTCAGATATTTCCACATTATCAAAGGTAGTTGTTTCTTCAGTTTGCGCAGCAGTAGCATCAATAATATCCTCGTCAACATCCAATAAAGTTAACCTAGGATTCACACAAACATGATTGGGTGTGAATAATTGGTCACAGTTAAAACAAAGACCTTGATCTCTTCTCTCTCTTTGTTCAGCTGGTGACAAACGTCTTGCTCCTGGAGGTAAAGAAGACTTATTGTATGGAGTAGGCTGTACAGTAGCAGCAGGTCTGAATGGAGGAGGACGGTAAGTTGGTCGTGCAACAGCCTTATTAACAACTATGTAAGATTCTTCTTGATGAAGTGCTTTAGTAAATGCCTCAATTAAAGTTTGTGGTGCCAATAACTTAACAGTAGTAGCAATATGAGGTTTCAGAGATCGAATATCAAGAAATCCTCAGGAAAATCAACAAAGTTTAACAAGCGTTCAAACTCAGGAATATGGTCACATACAATACCTTTCTATTCAATGGTGCTAATAGCAAGTCTAGCATCCACAAATTTTTCTGGAGCAAATCTTTCATGAACCAAAGAACAAAATTGTTCCCATGTAGTAACTACAGTTTTGGTTCTTCTCCATCTAAACCATTGATTTTCCTCGCCTTTAAGATGGGCAACAACTACAATGAGTTTAAGAGCTTCAGAAACATTATAAACACTAAAATATTGATCCGCATTAAAGATCCAACCATCAGAATCTTCTCCAGTAAAATTTGGAAATTTTGATATTAGGGCGCAGCAGCTGTTGTAGTTGAACATTATTAGGTTGAATTGGTGATGGAGGTGGCGGAGGTGGTGCATCACCAGCATGCTGTTGTATCTGAGGTAAAAACTCTCTAAGCACGTTGCGTAAAGAGGTTTCCATCGTGTTATTGAGTGCTGTAGAAATCTTTGTGACGAGAGCAGTACGTTCTTGTGCACGTAGCAACAATTTTTCAGCCTTCTTCTTGGTCCGAACCTCCTTATTATGAACATGAAGGTTAGTAATAGTGTCAGACAGATCGTTGAGATTTTCTGCAACCACTGCGATCGCTTCATGCACGTTCTTCAAGTTGTCAGTGTAAGATATTGTAAAAAAAAAATTGTCGATTTTTGGTATTGATCTAAACCTGCTCTGATCCAGGTGTTAGGGTTCTAAACCTTTAAACACTGGAGAAGCTGTGAAAATAGATTTCACAGAAGAAAAGCTGTGAAGAGAGTCTTCACAGGACCGTGTTCTAACGTAAAAGAAGAGAAAGAACTGGATAAACCCTTTGAATTGGGGGTTATCCACCAGCTCTGAGAAGAAAAAGTAAATAAACTGTTTTGTTATGTTGATTGATGCCTTAAACAACTTATGGCCAGGCTATTTATAGCTTCAAATCCTTGGTAAACAAGCAAAGTCTATAATAAGAATTCTACTCAAACTAGGAAACTAACTAAGCTTAATAAAGAGAACTTAAGCAAACTAAATAGGGAAACCAAAGCAGAAGGTGTTGGTGTCGTAACATGCTCCAAATTTAGCCTACCATTTTGTAAAAAACTCTCGAAAAGTTCTTCAAGCGATCAACGCACACAACAATTGATTAAGTTACGGATTTTTTCTCGCAAGAAGATGATAAGAAAAAAAAATTTTCTTCAACATGTGCCAATAATTTGTGTGATTAATAGGATATTTTAGACCATACTAGAAAAGTTTATTGAGTTGACCCTAGTTAGTGAGTCGATTACGATTTTTGCGCTCCTCATATCACATTTTGTTCTCCCTTTAACAAAAGTCATAAGTTAACGCATAGACTTATCAGTAGAGTAACATATGAAGAACTCAAGCACATTGTACAAAATATCTCGTAAGTATTTCATTTTTAACTTTCAAGGTAAAAAGAAAACTCACCTTTTATGAGTGGATGATTTTGGTATTGTCGATTTAAACGGTCCACCAAGAATTACTCATTTTAGTTCCGCAAAAATGTACTAAATAGTTAAAAATCGACTTTTTATGGGATGGAGATAGTATTAAGCTAATGTGGCATAAGTCCATCAGCCACAAAAACAAACACCAGGCCAGAGCCGATCCTGAGTCGGAAAGGGACCTGCGCAAACTTGGTCGCAGGGCCTTTTACAGGTTAAACTTTTTGCCGATAGTTTCATAATAATTAATTAGATAAAATGATTAATTAGATGTTTTCAATCTACTGTGTTGTTTGATTTGGTTAATCCATATAAGTGATAGCTCTCTATTTGTTAAGTTATTTGGACTTCATTAATCCCACCTTATCTGCTATACATTATTAGACATGTCACGTTGTCTTAGATCATTCAGCGCTAACATCTTTCTTTGATAGTTCTATAAGAAAACAATGTCTCCGGGATTACATTGGAAGAAGAAATCAAGTCATGAAAGTTAGTTTATTGTCTTCTTGTAGTCTGCAGCTCTAAAGGAAAAGTTATTGAAAATTCAAACAAAATAATATTTGCAAAATACATATATGTACTGTACAACATGGATCAAACAAGTCATGAAACAAGTTAAGAAATAGTCTGCAACTCAGAAGTTGATGAAAATTAAAACAAATCTTCTTTTGCAAAATATTAGAAACATGGATCAAACAAACACTCGGATCTAGTTTAGAGTGTATGTAAATGACTTAGGTTCAGGGTTCAATTCCTCTCCTCTCAAAAGCCTACATTTTTAGCTAGCTTTTTTATAAAAAGAAAAAAAATAGAGAAAAAAGGCCTTCCTTGTTGTTGGGTCCCCTCAGGATCGGCCCTGCACCAGGCTCATTGGTAGTCAAAAGGTTGATTAATTTTGAAGTGTGACTTGAGCGTGTTTAACTCAAAAGGTTCAGGTCAGAACGGATCCAAAACTTGCCTTAACCGTACTTTGACCGGGGCTGAAGGCAGTGACCAAGTAAAAAACGAAGAGAGAGAAAACGCAAAAAATGTAAAGGTTAGCGTTTTCATAGAAAGATTTTTTTGGGCACACCTCATTTTGGTGGGGGACTATTATGTGATAAGAATATATACCCTATGATTATAAGCAGGGACGGAGGGAGATGGGGACAAATGGGTCCCCATCCCCCACTTAATTTTGAAATTCCATTGGTATAGACTTGCCATTTTTATAATCTACGGATTTTGCGGGGGGAAATATGCTAAATATAATTAAATTTTCATTTTTAATTAGATAACTACCATAAAGCTCATATCAAACTAATAAAAATACATCAAATGTGTGATTTAAAAATAAAAATTCATATAAATTTTTATGTTTAATGTAGTTAAAATATTTTGTAATTTCATTTTCACTTAGTAAAAATTGAAAAGTAAACAAAATTGTCCAAAAAAAATTGAGCGGCCTTCGGCCGCTTACTCGCTATTATGCACGGAAGTTTACTATATGAATTCGCCTCTATTTGAGAAAATGTCTGGCTCCGTCACTGGTTATAAAGGGTGTCCTAAAATGTGTAAAATGACTAACCTACCCTTAACCTAATTTAATATAAAACCAACCTACTTTACCAAATGTTATTGATAAATCTTCTAATATCACTTACCTCATGGAATATGCCTTTAATGGTTCTAATAAATTTCATGCACCAAAAAAAAGAGAATTTAATGAAAATAAATTTAAGACAATAATGACAAACTACGAAGAAAAACTTACAATACAAATATGCAACACCCTTCCTCACAAGTCACATATATATTCTCAGAAAATAAGCATTTCATTCCAAACCAAAATTTTTTACATCACTATGCAGCTGCATTTTGCTTCCACCTTTTGAGGGATAATAATGTCACCCTTGTTAGTAACCGTTTCCGTGTTCTTCATGGGTTCATGGCTTTCTATGCAGGTATTTATGCTGCTACCTTTTTTAGTTGATAAACTTTTATCCCCGATTTCCACTTTCTGTATTTTCTTCATAGAGTTCAAAGAGGGGTTGTTGATAGTTGTAACATGTGAGTCCTTCTCATTATAACCGGTTTTGCCGAATGAAGTAACAGTTATCCAGTAATCATCTACATGATTTAACTTTTCCTTCTCTGTAGCAATAGATGTAGCCTGGTAAGCTAGATTGTGAACGATTGAATTGCATAACGGAAGCTTATCAGTTGTTTCTGCTTCCACACACATATTTTTTATTTCTTTTTTAGGACACCCTGCCGGTGCAATTGGATCATCTGTCAAAAAACCAATATTTATCAGATGAGTATTTTATTGGTAAGTAAATAGCTATAACACTATGATAAATAGTGATATAACGCATGGAGTATGCATACCGAATTCCATTATAGACCAAGCTATACCTTTTTCTAAGGTTGAAATAACCGAATGCTTATCAAACACATCCAAGCTGCATTTCGCATTTAGGAAGTCCACACAATCGATTTGGAAACCAAGCATACTTTCATTTGCAGTTTCTAGCTCTTTAAATACTGTAACCAAGCCACCGTGAGTTGGATCCTCTCTACGATCATGATCGTTATCTACACAATTTTCCACCATAGCATCTTCCAAAATAGTCGTTTTATTTCGGAAATTCTCAAGGGACTCAGACGACATGGAACACCCAAGATCTGTGGAAACCCCAATTGAAATCGCATCTCCAGAGTGAATGCTTAGTGCATAATTTGATAGTTCTGCGACAGAAGAATATAACGTTCTACCACTCTCAAAGAGAATCTTATTTTCTTTCTCAAAAATAGTTTTTTGGGTAAAAGAAGGTTTAGAATCACCCCTTATCGTTTCTTTTCCTTGTTCAGAAAAATATTGTGTTTCCTCGAAGGCCAAGTGTTCCACATTTTTAGCAGAAGCATCAAAGAACCCTTCAGCTGTACTCATACGATGAATACAATTTTGATACGAATGATTTAAATATTCAGAAGAGGATAAGTCACACCTACTATGATTGGTAATCAAGTCATTTTCCGAATTCGCCACTTTAGCTTTCTTACAGCTTAACTTTTCCGTAATTTTAGTTTCAACATCCCCTGAAACATCCATCTCCATACTTAGATCATCCGCATTATGTAGGGATTGCTTATCTCTATCATGGTCTGCACCAACTACAATCTGGCCAACGTCTTCCTTATTAACAAGGTGATTCTTACCTTCCTCCATTATCGACCTTGTAAATGAATTGCTTAGTAAACAACTTTTCCCGTTAATCTCACCAGTGACAATCAATGGTTCGATCATTGTATTAAGTTTTGTCAATTTAGGTACTTCAACCTCAGGAACCAACTCATTCAATGATTTACCTTTAACTAATTCCGCTTGAAAGTGAACATCGAGGTTCCGAAGATCAACTCCAGGAATCACTTTAGTGGACAAAGATATGCACACGTCTGTCTCGTTACAATCTTGGCATATTCCATTGTTATCTTTTATCAGAACCACAATATAAAACTTGTTACCACATTTAGAACATGGTGTTTCATTTTTATGGCAATCGAGGTTCTCAATATTCAAAGAAGAAGATATAGATGCAGAAACCACATCAGCCTTTTGATGGCTCAAGTTTTCAGTTTCACAAGGGCTAACTTCACATGTCATACCTTCAATTTCAGACAACAGTGCACGATTCATTTTAGGATTGTGGATATCGATCTCAACGTTTTCATTCATTCTATTGACTTCATCATGAGAATCATTATTAGTTTCCTCTCCACACTTTGCATGCTCATCCTTGTACAGATCAATAACATCAACATGTTCAGAACTTGGATCACTGCTGGTTACAACTGAGGAGTTCCTTGAGTTCATATGATGATATTGATACGAAGAATTTTCTTTCTCAACATAGAAGGCAGTATTTGGGGCACTCATTAAAAGTGGTCTGAACCTAGCTTGAGAGGTTTTCTTATCCTAACAAAGAAAAACAAAGATACCTTTTGTAAGAACATCAGTCAACATATAGTGATAAATCACCAACTATTTCCAACTATGTTGATAAAGTGATAAATCACTAAATATATCTAACTATTAGTCACGTAACGGACTTAATTAGGTAAAAAAATATTAGTCACGTAACGGGTATCCAACTTTCCTAGGTTTAAAATGGTCAACATATTTTTTTCTTTAAGCAACTAACTACACAAGAATTAACCACCATAAAGATATTATATAAAGATTGGTTCATGTTATCCATTCATTGACATTATTAAATACTGCATGATTTTCAATCCTTACTCACCTCAATTCTATTAGATAAAACTTGATTGTGAAAGGAACCCTGAATAAAATCAAATTAAGTAAGTCAAAACATAATATTGGCATATATGTTACAGGGTAAACTTTAAACGGTTCAGTATGACTTCCATTAGAAACCTATATTATAACCACCATGCATTTAAACCTATTATCTAATGTTCGAATTGATGCTAACTCGTAATAATACTTACTTGCATACTTTAATCATGATAATCTTTTTACTGTAAGAAAAAATTGATTGGATATTAAATTACGTACCGTTTTCCGAAGTGCGGAGTAAGAAGATTTTTTCGGGGCAGAACTCGGAGATGGTGTTCTGGAAAACGTCTTGGCAAATGTTGGGTTTTTTTTATGTGGAAATATCCCAACTTTCCTTATGGAGAGGGGGGATGAACTTATACTGACAGACTGCAGAGAGTCTATATCATCATCACCTGATGATGCCATTGAGCATTTACTATAGGGACTAGATTGATCGCCATCATGACTGTATACAGAACTTACACTTATTGAAGCAGTTGGAGACATAGATTGCCTCCAGTATCTTGGGGATGAATCAATACCATTCCTTGATGCTGGTGGTGTTCCACATTCTTTCATAGATGCTGGTGATGAACCCCTTTCACTTCTCGATGTTGAGGGTGAACCACTTTTTGATGATGGGGATAAACCCCTTCCATTTATAGAAGCCGGCGATAATCCCCTTCCACTCCTGGACACTGGTGATGACCCCCGCACATATGATGTTGGACGGTCAGCTATAGATGTACGAAGATTTGGTGGTGTTTTTAAAGAGAAATCAGGATCATCGAATTGCCAGGCCCGAAATTTTGGTGAAGGAGAGCCACCACGCGTTGTTTTTGCTTGTGAGGTTTTGCTCAAGCTCAAGCTCGTCCTTTGGAATGTTGGAGGCGGACTTTCTAGAGGTGGTGTTGAAGGTTTGTTTCGTGGATAAGATGGACTACGCGTCTTAGCTCGTGATGAAGGAGTTGAGCTTGCACGAGAAGCACCTCCAGAAGCCGACGATGGTCTTCCTCTTGCTTGTGAGATAGGAGATGGACTCGACCTGTGCGGGCTTGCACTACTTCTATAATTCCTATAACCCTTCTCTTCCTGCCAAACATGACCATTATCAAAACCACTAGAATTTGGAAAATATTTTCAAAAAGGGTCTTGTTAATAGCTAAAACCCATATCAGTACAACTATTAACTTACTCTGAATGATCTCGAGGTAGACAATGCTTGACCTCGAGGCCTACCTACGCGAGAGGAAGTTTTTAATGATGCCTCGTTGTCCAGTGAAATAGAGACAGGACTGCCTGGTGGAGTTAATAACCTTCACAGCCGAACTATCGCGTTAGTAACAAAAAGAATGAAATATTTGTCATGGGAAAAAAAAAACCCTCCATCTATCTCAAAAAGATAAACTTGTTTTGTTTGGCACAAAGTTTTAGAAACCAATCAATGTGGTCATTTTTTTTGGTTTTTTCCTAATTTGTCCTTCTTTGAAATTGTCCACTCCATGTGATATTATGGAAAAGAAAAGTGTGAAATGATCTTTTTTTTTTCTTTTCCGTTAAAAGAGAAGTGATCCTTCCATGGATAGAACATCTATCAAATATCATATAGTTTACCTATATATGTCCTTACATATGTATATATATCTACCAAAGATGAATGAATTTCAAAATACCAACCTCACTACCTATCAATCACCATTTTAACGTGAAAATTCGTTGATTTTCAACTATTAATTTTCAAAATAATGGAAAACTAATTAACATATGGTCATGTTATATATTTTGTATAAAAAATATATTTCTAAAATATTTACTTCAAATCAGTTAATATTTTTTTTTTCAAAATAGGGCATCCAAAATATGAGTGGACCCGCCTTCTTTAATTATTAGGCACGGTCCGCCCCTACCAATGACCATATGGCACATATGGAGATGTAATTATCTAATGCTTGAAAATTCACATAGCTTATATTAATTAA
The DNA here is from genome assembly GCF_003573695.1 of Papaver somniferum. Classification (NCBI taxonomy): domain Eukaryota; kingdom Viridiplantae; phylum Streptophyta; class Magnoliopsida; order Ranunculales; family Papaveraceae; genus Papaver; species Papaver somniferum. The sequence continues at coordinate 152,860,489 of NC_039367.1, read as the reverse complement.
ATTGAAGTACTAGATCGAAGAAATGGCACGACCGGCATCAGAAAAACTAGTAAAAACACTCCCCAATAATTCTTTCTTGATGGATTTAATGCTTCAGAAAATGAAAAGAAAAAAAGAAAAAAGAAATAAAGATTTTTTTATGAAGAGCAACACTCACCAATCATAGTCGTGCTTATCACCTTCACCGCTAAGAAGGTCAATGCTCTCGCCTCGAACTTGAATCGTGGTGCCTGGCTTTGAAGTCGAGAAGTGTCTCAATTTTGTAGCTGTAAGTTAATAATATAGACATTAAACATTAAGAGATGCATATCCGAAAGTACATGAATCAAAAAACATAACAAGATGACAAAGTTGGGATAAGAGATTATTACAAAAGGATTCATCAAGATCATCATTGGGTTCTAACAAAAAATTATCTTCTTCTTTCGTTTCCATATGATTAAACAAAGCAAGATCATCATCTTCCTCTTTAGTAAACTGCCCACCATCAAGATTATTTCCTTGCTTATGCTTCATCCCATTTGGGGTACACCTCCATGATGGAGATGGAGGCATTTTCAACACCGACCTAAACAAATACCTCGATCTAACCTCTCCATTATCTAAATGTAATACTACTCTTCATTATTTTTCTGATGAACTACCAGCTCGCCTTTACGATCTGTTATGTAATGCCGAGCTTATCAACAAAATCAACACCAAAATGAAGAAAAAAAAACAAGCAGAACTCTGAAAACAAAGAAGAAGAATCAGAAACTAAGCTTACAGTATTTTATCGAAACTGTACAAACGGGAACGAATAGATGATCAAGGAAAAATTATAATTGTTTGAAGAAGTTTTCAAACTCAAGTTAGCATCATACGATCAAAAATGAGAAGGATAACAAAGAGAAGAAAAGGAATGAAGAATTTGAACTCTGAATTTTTCTCTTCAAAATCTAAATTCTTTAAATATCGTTAATTGTCAAACAAATATTATATAGGGTTGAAGTAAAATCAAATAGTTTCATTTTATTTTTGTTGCTAAGTTGAAGTAATTAAGTTAATTCTACAATCCCAACACAAATCAAGTGATAACTTTTTTTCAAGGGTAAATTCAATTTTTTAGCTTTTAGCTTCTTTTTTTTTTTTTTTAAAGAAGGAGACAAGGCCTTAAATGTATGGATAATGTCAATAATCTTTTTTCTTTTAGATAAATCATGCTACCTAGTTTTTTTTAGGTAAATTCATGGACAGTGATATCTGCAAAATGAAAAATGTTTATCTCCGCTTTTTAGAAAGATATACTTTCATTTTCCTCATTTTAACCTAAAAATAGGTCAAATTGGAAAAGTGAAAGTATCTTAACAAACAGAGGGAGTAGAGGTGTAAAATGTGCCGGCCCGACATATGAAGTCGCGTGCTTCACGTGCCATGTGTCGTGCTGTGTTGTGTCAACAATTTAAACGTGTTGTGCCGTGCTGTGCTTTACTAGTCAAAAGCTAGCACAGTAGAACCCATATACACAACACACGAATAAACGTGTTGTGTTGTGTTGTGTCATGCTATAAGCAATTTGAAATCACTTAATGTATACATTAAGTCGGACATATTATCACGAGAATTTAAATAGACAACATATCATTTGCAATTATTTCAAGTAAAATTAACAAGTTTATTCAATAAAAAAAGATAGCCCATCAAATATAAAATTGGATCATTGTCATGTAAATTAGTGTTCTAGTCAGATATAGGTAACGACATTATAACAACGATATTGAAATATATTTTCCAAATATTAAGGTATTGTGTTGTTATAAAAATAAGCCAACATAAAATGTCAAAAATTATTCAGATTAATGACTATTTTGTGAAATATACACAAAATGTGATATATTATGCCTTGTTATATGGTGTATTTGTGGATGTTATGACGTGCTTTCTTAACTTGATGTGCTGGGCTGGGCCACGTGCCGCGTGCTGTGCTGTGATACTATGCTGATTAGCTAGGCTAACTCAGTTACCCAGCACAGTCCACGAAACTAACGTGCTGGGCTGCTAAATCACGTGCTGGGCTGAGCTGGCACAGATTTTAGCGTGTTGTGTTGGGCTGTGCTCGTGCTGGCACATCCCAATTTACAACTCTAAGAAGGAATACTAATTACGACTCCAGAAAATTGCATATTTTTTCATCTCAAAATGTTACTGATATTTGGGAAGTATATTCTACCCTTTGAATATATTATTAACAGCGATACAAGTTCAATGGTTGACTTTTTAATCAATAGGCAAATAACACCATTGAAAAGGTCAATATCAAACTTAGTTATGCCGTCCATGGAAGCTAGTAGAATTAGATACATAATTACTGTAATGAATTCTGAAAAGTGAAAAATACTAGAACCCCCTATTATATGGGTTAAATATATAGAAGCCCCACTAAATGGATCCTCCCCTATCAACTCCATACTTTCACTTTTTAATATCTTTAGGCCCAGAACTTTAGATTTCAGGGCTTGTTAATTTAGGGTTTGGAAAAAATTCGTAATACCAAAAATACCCCTTAGTATATATACCTAACGAAATAGGCTATATGTTTCATTTCCAGATTCATTTTCATTTTCGTGTTCTCTCACTTCTCTCTCTCGTCTCTGCTCTGAAATAAATTAGAGTTCCTTCGTCAAACCGAAGAAAACAACGAACCTAAATCTGAGAAGAATCATATCAGTGTTAAGCAGATGTAGAGCAGAATCATATCAGTGTAGAATCAATCAACGAACCTAAATCTATAAATTTAACAACTTATCATCAGTTACTTCACAAATCAGGCTCAGACGATTTGATTGATTCTTCGTTTGAATCTAGGTTTTAGAAAAATTCATTGGCGAACTTCAAATCTCTGCAACCTCAACACACGGATCATCAGCAAACGAAGTATAAGGTAAGTTAATTTCATTTTCTCTTGTCGTAGTACTTCGATTAAGTGATTTTAGTTGATTGATTTAGAAAAGCAATTTCAGAAAAGTAATTTAGGATTTCCAAAATCTAAATCTTCAAATTCGTTTCAATTGACTTATCTGAGTCAAAATCAGATCTTAGATTTACAATCATCTACTTGCTTAGATCATTTTCATGTAAATATTTTAAAGAATCTTGAACAAAATTTTCAGATATGTTCTTCATCGAAATCGTAGTATCTATCAATTTCTAGCTACAATCTAATAACTGATTTGAGATTCGATATTAATTAATCATCGCCTTTATTACCCCTCGATTTGATTTGAGTTTCATCTAATCTTAATTTTGTCAACTTGTTCTATTCTTGATAAATTTCATAAAGTTTAATGTTTATTTTTTTAAATTTGTTCAAATTATAACAACAAATGAAATTTAGTATCACGGCTAGAACTATGTATCTAATAGAAGAAAAATCTACTTTGAGTTTCATTGTCAATTCAATCTTTTACCGAGTATCTAGTAATAAAAAGATGTTGTCGATTCACAACAAGTACGAGCTGAGATCTCTGCAACCTGAACTCGCTCATAGCAACAGAAGCTCTCGTAATACATCTGTGAATTGATATCGAAGTGTAATGAACTCATATAATTCATTATCTTCTTAAATTTTTTTGATTGATATATCTCTTTAATCTTGTTGGTTTCTTATGTTTTCTGAATTTTTTAGCCTACTGCGTGGTCGCAGCGAAGCTGCCAGAAGACAAGTTCCAGTTGCATTTCTAGAACGTGTCAAGGATTGACTTCAGCAAGAGATATAGAGGAGGCAAGACTGGAATTGTTGTTGCACACAACTTAACAAGTAGTTTGGGTAATTCTTTCAAAATTTACCTGCCAATAGGAAACAATAATTAATAATTATGTATCTTTAAAGTCATGAATTTGAGTACTGCTAAGCATATGGATGTGTAACTGCAGATTACACTAGCCATGTGGATATGTAACTTCTTATTACACAAGCAATATGAATGCGTAACTACAGTTTACACAAGCCATTGCATGTGTACCTTCTAAGTATATTTTTTTTTTACGTTTCAAGTGTGTAGTATTCGTAAAAATTGGTTTTATCTGTTCATTTAAACTATGGGAAATTTTGGTTTTGGGTAGGTGTGGGCACTGTAAGAAGCTTGCACCAGAGTATGAGAAGCTTGGTGGAAACTTTAATAAGGCTAAGTCTGTTCTTATTGGAAAGGTTAAATAATTTTAACTTATTTACTTTTGATCTATATTGATGTTTTTGAACTTCCTTCTTGCATGATGTGTCATTCTGCTTACCTTTACCCTATCTCCGTTTTAAGTAAGTAGAGTGGAGGTTTTGAAATAAGTACTACTTACTGGAAGCATCAAACAATTGTGCTACTGTGTGTCTTATTCACTCTCTTCTTTACCATTTCAAGTACATTTTCTTTTCTCAGAAGTTGTCTAATCAATAGCAGAACTGTCTAAAACTAGTAATTACTTCTTTTTTGAGTCGATTCTTTATTTGCAAGGTGAAATGAGTGCCTTATTCTTGTTGTAGTTTTGTTTTCTATCATTAGCTGTCAAGTGCAACCCTTATTGTTCATCGCCAAGGGAGCTGTGTCAGAGGAAAATAATAAAATATGTTTTATGTATTTAGAGGCTTACTTTATTTTTAAATATTTTTACAGAAGACCAAGCTAACAAAATGTCAAGCACAAATGCAGAGGATGCCCAGAAGCAGGAACATGTAGAGGATACAAGCAAAGACCAAGTTAACGAAGACTCGCCTGAAAATAACCCAATGCATGAACACGGAATAGAAGAACATCCCATGCCATCACCTCAGCAAGAGGTACTAACTGAATATTTGTTTATTTGCATTTCTGGAAAGAGTTATTTTCCAAGCCAGTTTAGAGCTTACTTGGCATGATTATGTTTGATGATTTTCTGTGGAGTACCAAAGTTGGATTCCTTATGGTACAATCCTAATTTAAAAATGTTAGAAACTTAACATTCAAAATATGTCTTCAGGAAGAATTACTCAAGAAGAAATATGGAGGAATTTTATCCAAGAAAACTCCTTTGATATCCAAGGTAACAATCTATTTCTACAGTTCTTATGATTAATAGTCGCTACCTAGTTTTTCTACTTTTTAGGCTGTAATTAATCGACGAGTGTTATTGTTTTTTCCAGGATCATGAGCGTGCATTCTTTGATTCTGCTAATTGGGCTCTTGGAAAGGTAATTTATACTAGTTATCACTTCCCACATAATTTTAGTTACTAATTGTTTGTCGTGCTACCTGCTTCAATGTGTGATATATGTTATTTTCTGATTGAACAACAAGGAAAAGCAAAGCCTAAAGGACCACTCGAGGCACTCCGACCAAAATTACAGGTATCTTTATGTTTCAAAGTTACTGTTCCGATATAGTTCTTATTTTGTAACAAACAAGTAATTCACTTGTTTTCCTGTTTGCTATTACCAGCCCACACCACACCAGCAAGCGCGATCCAGACGATCAGCTTATGCTCCAGCAGGCGAGGGTGAAGGTTAGTGCTCTCATCCCCTCCCCCCGCATCAAATATGTTACACTTCCTGTTAGATGATTCATATAAAAAATTACACTATCAGTTTCTCTAACCAAGTTCAATGTGATTAATATTTGAAGTCAGTGGTGGTGTTTTTTGATTAATATTTCAATGTGATTGTGTTTCTCATTTTGACGATTATGAGCATGTGTAACTTTCGTCTTCACATCCAAAATGCATGTGTAACTTGCGTCTACACTACTTAGATGCATCTGTAACTCCCAGTTACACTTATCAATATGTATGTTTTTTACTGTCTGAAGCTTTACTTTCTGTTGCTTAAAATGTCCTTCGTCATCGATAATATGAAAATGGCTTAGGTACATCTAGACTAGCGCTGTAAAACGTCTTTCTGTTAATACAGTGCTAACAACGTCTTTCTGCTGAAGCAGTGATATCTTAATTAAGAGCTTCTCATTCACTTGCAAGGTTAACTGTATTATTTTATGACTGGTAATTGCTTGATAGTCACCTCTCGTTTTTTCTAGTGTTATTCATTTAGAGATGGATTTGCTGATTTTATGTTGACATATCTATGTCAGATGCATGTGTAACTCCTAGTTACATAATTCAGATGCATGTGTATCTGCAAGTTACACATGTTAATTAGATGTGTAACTTTTACTTACACATACTGATTTTGGGTACACATATCAATATGTATGTGTAACTCCTAGTTACACTAGTCATATGCATGTGTAACTGCTAGCTACACTAGCCAGATGAATGTGTATCTCCTAGTTACACATGTTATATGCATGTGTAACTCTCAGTTACACAATTCAGATGCATGTGTAACCGCTAGCTACACTAGTCAGATGCTTGTGAAACTGAAATATACATTGTTTAATGTACTGTTCATTTTAATCGTATAAATATTGATTGCTTGTTGTTATATTTCAGGTTTTAGATAACTTCATAAAAGCTAATTGCTTAAACGTGGTAATGGTCTCGCTGGAACTGGAGTTGACGCTGAATACACAAGTCAGATGCATGTGTAACTCTCAGTTACACTAGATAGACACATATGTAACTCTCAATTACACTAAACAGATGCGTGTGTAACTTCTAGTTACACATGCTAAGAAATTATTGTAAATGAATATTAAAATAATAACTTTTTTTTGTGTTTTTTTTTGATGTCTATTTATTTGCATATATATACAAGTGTAACTGTGCATTACACATATCATAAGGATGTGTAACTTCTGGTTACACATGCCATATGCATGTGTAACTTCTGTTTACACCTTCGCACTGTATTTTAATAATTTCGGGCCTAGATTTAATAATTTTGGGCCTAGATTTAAATTTTATTTAATTATGGTCTTGACAATATGCATAAGGGTATCAAGGTCTTTTAAAAACTCGGGGCCTAGATTTAAACTTTTTTTAATTAAGGGCCTCATATTATGGGTTATCCATGGGTTGGGCCTGAGCCTAATTTCCCCTTCTGAAAATCGTATTATTAATCAAAGTTAGGGCCTACGATGTCTATGATGAGGCCATCGAATGCTATTTATAATTTTATACAAGGAAAAATTAGGCGCAGGCCCAAAAAAAATAATATTCTCATTGTCAGGGCCACAATTAATTTTAGGTACCGTGTGATGAGTGCCAAATATTGTATATATTCATCCCTTTTTGTTGGCAATTTAACTCATCTTTTATGCGTTAATTCCACATTTTATCCCATATTCTGTATTTTCATTGTTTTCACGAATAAATATTTTTATTAATTAATTTTGCATTTTTAGGTAGTAAATAAAGTTCGGATGAGTCGCGGAGCGAAAAGAGCAGAAAAGTAGTGAAAAGCCGGGAGAAATTACGCAAGGAAGCCGCGAAGAATGGTGCGCACAACCTCATTTTCTACACACAAAAGCGCCTCCGTCCTCAGCCATCAGATCATTTCTCAGAAGCATCCGACGGTCGCTCCTTGCTGAGCATCAAAATCTGATGTCTCTGCCAAGCACCACAGCGCTGAAATTCCAAGCCTTCAGATTAGATGGTAGTTGAATCCAACGGTCGCTCCCTTGCTGTGCATCAAAGTTTGATATCTCCGTCTAACACTACAACACCTAACTCCATCTGGCATCGTTGATTTTGTTGTATCATATAATCCAACGGTCGCTCATCGCTTGCCTCCGCATCACCGTCCGATCTACCAACCATCTTCGCATCTCGCAGCTCAGAGTCACAAAACATCAAAATTAGACACACCTGCCTTACACCCTAGTGACCGAGCCACTACACCCCAACCAAACGGACCCTTCTCCCACTCTATCGCACCCATCTCCACCACCACCCACCCCTCTGCAGAACCATCACCCTGCTACACCATGTCCGCCACCGCACCACCACCTTCTCCACCTCTGTCACCACCTACTCCCTAACCACCTAACCACCCCTACACAGCTAAACCCATCATCATTATCGAGTTATACTTCTCCATCAACAACCAATTTCTTCTCCTCTCACGCCACTGCCCTAGGTGTGAAGTAGGTGAAATAGGTTGATGAGAATGAGAAATTGAAGGCATGGAAAGGAGCAGGAGAGCCATACAAAGCATGGGTTGCGATCAATTTGATGTGCTACATCAAATTAGGTGAGAAATTACTGAACCCTAGTCTACTGTCAATTTGGGGATTTTTTGTGTAAAACCCTAAATGTGCTTGTAACTATAAATTGGGACTATGGGTGTGTTGTAAACCTTATGTTTGGAATAGCCAACATCCAGAGCTCTCAAAGTTCTGTTAAAACTGTTAATTTTCACATTTCAGTCAAACTCAGTTCAATGTGCTATATCTCTGTTAATGCAGTTATCTCCTGTTAATGTTTGTTATCTGTTAATTTGTATGCTTCTGTTAATGTTTGTTATCTGTTAATTTGTATGCTCCTGTTATGTTATGTTATGTTATGTTGTCTCCTGATAGCTCAGTTCAGTGTGTGATTGTAGTGTTCATATCATATTTGTTAACTAGTTTGTGTATTGCAACATGTTCTAATTCCCCTCTAGGATGAGAAAAGAATTGAATCTTGATGGTTAGCTTTTAGGATAGTTTTTGCTGAGCTTAAAACAGTTTAGGCTAGTTGGATTCTTGAAAGATCACCTGATTTGTGATTAGTGGTGCTGTAAGAAGACCACTAATGCTAGGGGTCAGTTGTGATTCTAAAGAATTCATTAGCTACATTAGTGAACCACTGCCTAGTTAGTCTGTGATTGGTTGTGCCTTAAACAGACAACCAATACTAGGGGTTAGCTAAGGTTGGTTAACTAGATTTGTGACAAGAACTTGACCTAGGTGAACTGGCTAGGTAAAGGATACTCTCATTCATCCCCTGCATTTCCCTTCCACAATTTCTTTTCTGTGTTTGCTCCATTTTTGTTTAATTCTCTTCCCCTGCCCTTGGCCTTAGGCCTTGGTTCATTTTGTGCTGTTGCTGCAACTCTGTTGCATTTCTCTGCAGTTGCTTGCAGCTGCTGCTGCAACTTTGTTGCTGTTGCACTGCTGTGTATTTCTTGCTTCTCCTGCAGCTGCTCTTCTGTTGTGCAGTCCTGTTAGTGCTCCTGCTGTTGTGCTGCTGCTGGTGCCTGCTGCACTTGCCTTTGTTGCTGTTGCTGCTGCTTTTCTCCTGCTGCAGCTCCACTCTGCTACCCTGTCAAGCAAGCTGCTACCTGGTGCTTCCACTCTGCCCTGCCACTTCTACTCCTGCAGCCAAGCAAAGGCCTAATAGCCAAGCCCAATACATCTCAAGCCCAAGTCACACTTCAAACTGAAGTCCAATTCAGTAATCTGTGGGCTTAACCAAAGCCCATTTGTTTAAGACTAAAGCCCAAATTTCATTAAGGCCAAAGCCTAGTGTATTGATAGGTTAGAGCCAAAGACCAATTCAATTAATTTGTGGGCTTAACCCAAAAACCTGAACTCACTTTAAGGCCAAAGCCCAATTTGCTTTTCAAAGACTAACTGAGCCCAAGCTCAGTCCCTTTTATTGATAACAAACCCAATAGTACATTAAGCCCAACACTCCCAAAGGGCTTCTAAGCCCAAAGCAAATTCAGGAACCCAATTAGCTAAAACACATTTCCGAAACACACCCGATCTCTGTGGATCGACCCGTACTTGCACGAGCTACAACCGACGACCGTGCACTTGCGGTATTACTGTAGGCCCGTTTTATCACGCATCATTTTTATACGCTTTCCCGGGTCCACCAAGTTTTTGGCGCCGCTGCCGGGGATTGGTGCTGTGTTTTATCTGTGTTTCTTAGCTATTTTGTATTTCATTTCATAGCATTTGCATCTGCATCTGCTTCATTTCATTTGTTGTTGGACCTGCTGATTCTGAACCTGTTTTTCCTCTGCTGGGACGCCACCAAGGAAAAGAACCAAAACCCAACTGGGTTTTTGCAACAATATCAGAGCAGCTGGGCTGTGCTACAAAGGTAAGCCTAAACCCATTCAATTGAGAGAACCCAACCTGTGGGCTTCCAATTTTTTATTTGTGGGCTTGTAATAATTAACCCAATTTTTTTGGGCTTTTTATTTTCCTATTGTGGGTTTGTAATAATTTATTTTTGGGCTTGTTGTTTAATTTGTGGGCTTGTATTTATTTTGTGTGGGCTTGTTTAAATTCTTCCATTAGACTTGCATTTTGGACTCTGGGTTTAAACCCAGCTGAGCTTATAACTGATTGTGGACTTGTGAGTGGACCTCGAGACCAAAGTTTTAAAACAAACGTCGGGCCTTAACCAACTGGGCCAAATTAAACTTTCAAAAATTAAAACTTGGATTTTCGTAGGCCGCAGCCTTCCTTCCATTTCATCAGAGGCTTGCACAGTGGGCTTGCTCCCATTTCAAAAACCAAATTTTTTAAAAAAAAAAAAAAAAAAAA